>NC_041223.1:20198102-20238047 GCF_002837175.3 Physeter macrocephalus | reverse complement strand
CGCTCCGCGGCATGTGGGATTTTCCCGGACCGGGGCACGAACCCGTGTCCCCTGCATCGGCAGGCGGACTCTCAACCACTGCGCCACCAGGGAAGCCCTAGGACAGGGTCTTGTGAATGGGGTGTGAATATTGTGGATGGGGTGAATTCTGTGGTCAGGGCTATTGATGTGGTATATCATCAAAATCAAACCTTTGTCATGAGCTCCAGTTTTAAACAAAATATAGACTATTTTGTTAAGTAAGTCAGCCAGTCAGCCCAACCCTGGAGTCTTACCTTCCTTTTTTAGGAGTTCTTATTTCCTCTCCAATTATGAGAACAATTAGCTTGGGGTAGAGATTTATTTATCCACTGCAAGCAATTCTAAAGAGACTTTGGTCTGTATATTCTTTCATTGGATGCTGACAAAGTCTTCCATCAGGTGTGGATGGCTTCTAATGAAGGTTTTACTGTTTCATATTTATTTCTTTGAACGAGGTGGTAATTGCTCCCAAGGATTCATTTTAGATAAACAAATAATGACTTCACTTATATCTTGCCTCTTTTGCTTTCCCAAGGCTTTCAGACTAATTTCCTAATCTCATTTCTTGTCCTTATAAGTCGTAAACAGTATCTACTGAAGCTCTTAAAAAGGGGGTAGGCAGTGGAGAACATAGAGGTTGTTTTGATCTTAGATGTTATGGCTGAAGTAGAGAAGAAAACTTAAATGATGTAATCTATGGTTCTCTCCTAATTAGTGCCCATGACCTTACTTACTGAGTCTTCTCTTTTATTTTAAAAGAGCAATGTTCTACTATTCTGACATATATGTTGACTTTGTAGAAGCCACATAACTTTTCGACTTATTTGAATTAGCTCTGGGCCCCCAAAAAACAACACTGTGTTTTATTCTTCCCACAGTGTAACTGGTAAATAAGTAGGAGTTTAGATGGCATCTTTTATCATTATCCTACCTACCTCCCGGTCGATACAACAAGCACTTAGATCTTACCTAGATAATTTTGAGAGGTAAAAAAAAATCCACAAACTTCCTATTTAAGATAAAGGATTATTTCCTTTGTCTTAGAAAAGAAGTAAATTGCCTTGAGATGCTCTCAGTATTTTAACCCAGAGAGGATACACATTGCTGACCCCCTCATCAAAATGGATCATTAGGTTTGTTGCTCATTTCACATTCGGAACATGAACAGGGATTCTGAAGTAACACAGCATTCTTGATGTTATGTATTGTTGTGATAGTTTAATGTTACAACTCTGTGGCCCCATTTGCCCATGTTGCAATCATACCATAGGACAGGGCAGAATTTGTCTTTTGGATGTGTTGGCTGACGACGTATTTAAGCACCTATCAATCTTAGCCTCATTAGATACATGTAGAGCTTTTACTGTGCACTCAGTTCCACTTAAAACTTCTTCTGCCCTTGTTCCTCTCCTTCCTCACTTAACAGTTTATCTTGGCCACCTGTATAATGCTGTGGTGTACCTCTGCTCCAACTGTTAACTCTAAGGAATAGTGGTGTCTACTGAAAAGCCCTGGAATTTTTTTTAAAAGTGAAAGAACTAGAATATAGGAAGAGACAGTCTCCAAGTCAGTTAAGTAAATTGTCTTCTGCACAGAAGGACTGAATTCAAATTAAGAACCTAGACAGAGGAACCTAATTTTTTACATCAGATGTAGGTTTGGGAACCAGAGACCTGTACTGTTTTATCTTTAACAACTTGAGTGAGGTCTGAGCTACCTGGGCAGTGGCCCCCTACTTTAACAAGATGATTGGCATCCAAGAGGCTGCTGACCACACTTCTCTTTGCAGGTAGACACATTTACATTTAGGGATTGCCATGAAGGACACTGGGAAGAATACTCCTCTACTTCTCAGAGATGTAGACTCTCAAATACAATTCAAAATTCCTATTGAAGCCACAGTAGCTAAAGCACCATGTGGAATATCTGTCAGCAGTTGGCAACACAACATAAAATTATGATGCCAGACATAGATGTATCCCCCCTGGTGAGTCTCTACTGTCATCTGTGAATGTGTCAATCTTGTGAGGTTACACGCTACCGTATTTCTGAGAAGCGACAAGGGGCATGTGTTGCAGATCCCTTTGGATCTGGTTTATCTTCTATCTGTGTCATAATGTGACAAATTCCTTAAGAGATTTTAAAACAGAGGTTTAACTAGAGGGAGTGTTTATTTGAGGGATATGGTTATAACGTGTGCTGTAGGTATACTCATGTGTAATATGTATAATGTGTTCCTGGAGAAAACATTTAACACAGTTTTTCTTGTGTGTAGGAAATCAAATGAAGAGTTTAGGGATGCAGTGAGGCCTGAGATGAAACTTGGTAAAAAGAGAAGGAAATATAATCTTATGTGACTATCTAAATAAATTTGGTAATGACAAATTTAACTTCTCAGTGAAAAAAAATGGGGTTTTATCTTTTTCATTCTTTCCCCAAGTATTGGAGGAAAAAAACTTTCCATATCTATTTTTAAAAGATTTTCCTCTGACAGTCTATTTTGAAAACTGTCAAACCTACAGAAAATTTGCAAGAATAGTACAATCAACACCCATATATCATTTCTCAGATTCCCCAATTGTTAACATTTTGCCACATTTGCTTTTTCCTTTTCAATCTCTCTCTGATTATTTGATGTTCCATTTTAATCTCAGTTGCAGATAATCATGAACCTTCAGTCCTCTAAGAACAAGGACTGTCTCCTATAAAACTACAATTATCAACTTAGTAAATTTAACATTGATTTTATGTTATTATCTAATTTGTAGCACATATTAACATTTCCACATTAATCACAATAATATCCTTTATGTTTTATCTTTAATCCAAGATCCACTTGGGGCTCATACATTAGTCTTAGTTGTCATATTTACTGTATCATTTAAGGCATTAGAAGGAAACCATACTCTTTGGAAATAATTCTATCTAATAGTACTTTTTTTAATCTACAAAGGAATCAGCATCCTTCCAAATCCAGAATGGCTGCTGGGTTTGCTTACTCTCCACAGGAGCAGTGCCCCTTGCTGTGCTGTTTGCTCTGTCTAGATCTTTCTAATAGCTCTCTATCTCAACTTAATTGACTCTGGCATTTAAAAAAGTACATATTTTGAGTTTTAGTCTCATAGGACCATGCTTTCTCCTGAGATAAGGAAGGTAATACAGAAATCTAGGCCAGTGGCTGGCAAATCTGTTCTGCATAGGACCAGATGGTAAATATATTCGGCTTTGTGGGCCTAAAGTGGTCTCTGCTGCAATGACTCAACTCTGTCACTGTGGCTTGAAAGTAGCCACAGATGATATGTAAATGAATGGACGTGGTTGGTTTCCAATGAAACTATTTGCAACCACAGGCATTGGCCAGTATTTGGTCTATGTACGATAGTTTGCTGACCCTTTATCTAGGCTAACGTGATAATAGGTAGTGATAGTTAAAAAATTAGCCTTCTTGGGTAGCTTAATTTTACATTAGCTGCAGCATTCTGGAAACAGTCCTTTCCTGGGTAAAAAGATTTCTTCTGGACATTGGAGAGTAAGTAGCCTGACTTCAAGAGATCCGCATACACCGCTTTAAGGAATTATTAAACCTTAGTCTCTGAAAATATTTTTCAATTGTGGATTCTCACTGCAAAAGAGAAATCAATCTTTATAATGACAGAGTGTTCAAAGATTTTCATGTAAATAAAAGAACAAACAAAATTAGAAAATTCTACTGGGAACCTCAGACCCACTTTTTATAAGTGCTGTCTCGACCTGCTTGGTATGAACTTTAGGGACTGTAGCTGCTTACTGGGAAGTAAGTTTTGTCAGGGTGGGACCTGGGGGTTAGTGAAACTCTAATAACCCCCCAATATGACCTCATACTCTGTCTACACTGGAGACTGGTCTGGCTGTCCTGCTGGGCTGCTCTCTTTCCACTTGCTTAAATACACATTGGTGTAAACCGTGCAGAGTGTATTGCCAGGTAATGAGGTCTAGAGCCTTCTGGTACTTTCAGAAGTTGAATGTCAATTTACTTCCCTTGTCCTGTCCCGAACTTCTGAGTTTGATTGCGTGTACTAAATAGAAAAACAGTATGAAATCATTTTTTAAATATAATTTTTAATTGAAATTTAACAGTTATATAAAAATGTAAAAATCATAAGTTTACTACCTCAGTGAATTTTTTGAAGTAAATACACCCATGTAGCCACTACTCAGATCAATAAATAAAGCATCACAGATACCCAGACACCTCCCCCATCATCCCTGGATCCCCAGTAATCCTGTCCCCACCAAAGAAATCACAACTCTGACTTTCATTCCATAAATTATATAATTGGAATTATATAGTATGTACTTTTTGGTGTCCGACTTCATTTACTTAATGCTGTATTGGTGATTCATTGTTTGTATGGCAGTAATTTATTCATTATCATTGCCATAGAACATTCCATTATATGAATATTTCACATTTTATTTATTTATTCTGCTGTTGAAGGAAATGGAGTAGTTTCTAGATGTTGGCTGATACAATTAATGCTGCTATGAACCTGCTTGTTCTTGTCTCTTTGGTCTTTTGGAGCACAAAGTATGAGAAAGTTGATTGCCAAGTCATAGCAAGTCATATCTATATACATCTATATATATATATATATATATATATACACACACACACACACACACACACACACATATGTATATTTATTTATTCAGCTTTAATAGATATTGCCAGTTTTCCAAAGTAATTACCCTAGTTTCTACCTCCATTAACTGTATGAGAGTTCCAGTAGCCCTTTTGAAATTAGGTTGTCTACCTATAGGAGTTCTTACATATTTTCACACACAAGGCCTTTTTAGGGTGTACATGTTGCAAATACCTACTCCCTTTCTATGACTTGCCATTTCACCCTATTGATTATATCTTCTGATGAACAGAAGACCTTGATTTCAATAACAATCAACTTTCAATCTTTTCCTTCATAGTTTGTACTTTTTTGTGCTCTGTTTAAGAAAAATTTGCTTATCTCAAAAAGATATTCTTCTGTGTCTATTTTCTAGAAATTTTATTGCTTTACCTTTCACATTTCATTCTTCAAGCCACTTGGAAACGACATTTTGTGTGATATGAGGTGGAGTTCAAAATTCCAGTTTTACACAATGGACATCCAATTAACCTATACTATTTATTGTAAAGGCCATTCAACCTCCATTGCACTTTACTGTCAACTTTGTCACAAATGAATTTCCATATACAGTACTCAGTTCTACTAAATTGGTTTATTTGTCTATGTGATAAATAAATTACTACTTATACCATCTGAACCTGGAATTTTCTTTGTTGGAATGTTTTAAATTAAGGGCTTTATGTGTATATGTTATAAGTATATATACTTCTTGTGTCAGTTTTGGTGTTTATGTTTTTCAAGGAATTTTATCTACATTTTCAAATGTGTTATCATAATAGTAATAGTATGTTCTCATATTTTTAATGTATATAAGATTTGTAATTATATTATATATTATGTAATTATGTCATATAATTATGTTACATACTTATATAATATAAATAATAATTATGTAATTATTACTAGTATTTATGATTTGTTGCTACTTTCTCATTTGTTTCTTAATCTTTCTTACTAGGGTTTACTCATTTTATTATTCTTTTAAAGGACCAATTCTAGGTTTGGTTAATTTTTTTTTTTTTATTATATTATACAGTTGTTTCTATTTCGGTTAACTCTATTCTTATCCTTACTATTTTCTCCTACTTTCTTCAGAGTTAATTTGCCATTCCTTTCCTAACTGCTTGAGATATCCATCTCATTTATATAATTTTCAGATTTTCTTCTTTTCTAATATATGCATTTAAGGATATACATTTTCCTCTAAGTATAGCTTTAGCTGCATCACATGAACTATGTTATGTCATATTTTTCATTATCATCCAGTTAACATATTGTCTAATATCCACTCTTGCCCCCTGTAGCTCAAAAATAAGTAAATACCTTGAGGAAAAATGTGGTGCAGAATGTTAAGCTCACTTCTTTGAGGTTATCTTTTCTTGAGGATCTTGATCTCTCAAGTCCTGAATGTTTACCTCTGAATTTCTGGCTGCCAAAAACTTCAACAACCAGTTTCTGCTCAGCCTGAGTGTTGTACTACTTATGGATCAGCAGATACTTAGGAAGGAAAATGGTGAATATTCACAATACAATGTGCCTTCCTTCTTTCCAGGATCTTTTGCCCTCAGGTCCTGGCTGCCTTAGTTGTTCTCCCATTTTTTTCAAACAGCTATTTTTAAAAATGTGTTATTCAGTTTTTATAGATCTTCTCAGTGGGAAAACTGATCTGAATCAGATATTTTGTCATAGCGGAGGCACAAGTCTCCTCAACAAATAACTTTGGAGCTGGGAAAAACTTAAGAGATTAAGGTTTTGTAACTGGTCAAATGCTACAGATTACAAAGTGGCAGAGCCAGCACTAGAATCTGTAATTCTTGATTCCTTTAAAAGTACAAATGGCATGAGAATATGGCTCTGGGGCACAGATACACACACAAGGCAGCTGGGACTACTCATTCCTTTCCACAGTTTCAGATTTAGGGACAACCATTTTCTAATCTCATAAGATCTCCCAAATGCCCCAACTATGTGAATCATAATTTTGAATACAAGGAAAAAATAGAGCCTCCAACTGTACCCAAACTGCCAAACTTCTGTTGACAGTTGATATTTTATAAAGCATTGTTCCTGCATGTACCGCACACTAGGAATTTTTCTAGAGCTAGAAATACAAAGATGAAAAACACAAGTTTTTCCTCAAGCAGCTCACAGCCAAATATGGGAAAGAGGGAGACAAACAGTAAGAAAATTACGTTCATGGGGAATACACAAGTACAATGGGAGCCCTGCTGAAGGAGCAAAGACATGCTTGGGGAGTCATGAAAGGCTTCACTAAAGACTGTTGAAAGAACTGTCTAGGCTCGAGAGATGGACCCACTCCTGCCAGCGGGGGTGGGGGTGGGCACATCAGCAAACAGAAATTTAGATAACTTTCGTGTACCTGTAGATGCTCCGCTTGGCTAGAAATGCAGTATATCCAGTAGCAATCGCGAAACGCCATTGGGCTCTATACTTACTTCCTTGTTCCTTATTCATTTTCTATCTTTCTTTTCTTTGTCCCTTGTTCTGCATCCTAGAAAAGCTTCCTGCCTTTGGCACCATTTTGCAGTTCGCTAAATCCTTGGGAATGAAGACTCCCCACTTCATGAAGTGTTAAGTTTGTTTGTATCACCTAAATTGTCTTCTTTGATCATTTTCAGCATGTCCTAACACATACGCTCATTATGCATATATATGTATATACTCACATATACATAGATACTTGTGTATATGTTAAGTCTGCTGACTTGCACCCCCACCTGCACACACACAGATACATAGACCACACATTTTTAATAAGCTATGCATCCAGCTTTAGGTACCTTCATGTTCTTTGTTCCAAATTATTCTCTTCTGTACAACCCAGGCTGGCAACCTTTTGACTTCTTGATTTGTCCCCTGCTTCAGTTCTGCATTCACCCCTCAGATCTGCTAGATGTAAACTATCCATTCCAGCTCCCTCATCAGACATGAGTTGCAATTTATCTTCTTATAACAGCCCTCTCAGATCTGCAGAAGTAGAAGGTACCACACACCCAGTGAGTGGTGTCCAAATGGCTCTGGATTTGCCCCGCAAGGCTCAGAAATATAAATCTCAGAAAGTTAAAACACATTCTGCTCCTACTGGAGAGTCTCAGTCCTGAAATTTTGGTAACCACCTGAAGCCCTTTGCACTCTCTCCATTTTCATCTTTTCCTTTGAACCCTACAATATTTTTTGCATTCCCAGGGAAAACAGTGGGTAGCAAATGAATAAATGATTCTGCCCCATCTGTTATAAAGAAATAGTCAAGGCATAGAGGTTTCTTCCTTCCTCTACTCTGCCCCTGTATCCACCACTTTCCCCTACCACTGGCAGAGCCAAGAGATTTTTCCTTCCCTGCTGCACAATTACAAGAGCAAAATGCCATGTAAAGTGAACACTGGGAAAACCCTAAGTGTGATACTTTTCATGGGTTGCATCATTGGGTTTCCATTTCTTTCTTGTATGTAGTTCTTGGAAATATAATGGAAGCTAGAACAAAAATAGCATTAAAAAGTGTATATAAATATTTTTTCTCTTTTAGCATTTATTAAATCACACTTATACCAGGAAACTACTAAAAACTAGAGATTCAAATATAAATAAGAAAAATCACCTGCATTTAAAGAAGCCAGATAAAGACACAGATCATTCAAATAAATATGATAAGAATTATGGGATTATGGAGGGCAGAATAATTAATTTGGATATTTTGGAGAAAGAATATCAAGGACTGTTCAGTATTTGAACTGTGCCTTAGAGTTATGATAGAAATTGCATGAAATTTCATACATGTAGCTAATTTGTAAAATGAGGACTACCTGTCATTTCCTTAAACTCAATAAATTTATATAATTTTTAAAAAACAGCAAAAACAGACTGAAGTACTCCTGAGAATGGATTGTAAAGGAGATTTTAAGGATGGAAGTAAATTCAAGTAAGCAGCCAAGGTGCCAGGACTCACATTTGTTATATTAAAGAGATTTGTTTACTGCCCTTCATGGCAAGGTAAGAAATATTGACTAGAGGAAGCTATTGTATAAGATGCTGGCCAAGGAGTTAGGTGGCATTCTATTCTCAGAGCTACAACAAATGTGCTTCCTGACCCTGGGTAAGTATCCTTACTTCCTTTTGTTTTCAGAATCTCTCTGTTCCATCAACATTTGGATTATTTTCTTTACGGTAGCCATTGCCATGGGCCTTTCTTCAAGCGCTCTCATTTCCTAACAAAAATGAAAAATACATGAATGCTTTTGCTCAGATGTATATACCAAGTTCAAGAGGCTCTAAGTCCAAATCTGTAAAATGAAAATAGTTCCACTAATTAGGATGACTAGTGCAATCAGTATCGATTCCAAAACTCCATGATGAAACCCGTGGAAATATCCACTTTTTTAAATGATGAATTTAGATGTTCCTTGTTTTAACAGAAACAATCTTCAAAGTGAACAAAACTTTAAAGAAAAGAGGAAAAGAATGGATAGTTATTGAATAGAGCATCACAGATGGGTATACACGAAAACCAAATGGAATATATAGGGGTTAGTTCTAGTTTACATAAAAGTCAGATGGAGTAGAGGAAAATATGGAACTGTGATGAAGCCTCAGTCACAGCCTTATCTCATCACACAGGGTGTCCGGAGCTGAAATGACCCATTAGAGTTGTCCTATATTGAGCCAAAATGTTCTTGAGATATAAATATCCTTAGAGTACAGAGGTAAATTACCAGGCTATCTTGGCTTGGTGCAAAAATTTTTGTGGCAAGTATTCTTTGGGTGGTTTCCTCATGATGCACCTTTTATATGATCACTCATTTGCCCTCTGCATGTGGCCAATCTATCCTCATTCCTAAGTTTACCTACAATTAGAGCAATATGTTAACATTCTGAGCAGTAAAACCAGTTTCTTGTGAGTCTAGAGAAGTACTTGGGCTGCAAAAATTAAGTTTCTGTGGCCTCATGTGGAGGACTACCCCAGCACCATGTTGAAGAGGCCCTTATGGCCCTTGCTTGATCTGCACAGAAGCCTTCTTCACCCTGATCTAGCCCATGACTGGTGAGGCAGCATGTAGTCTAGAACTCTTTCTTTAGCCATAACTATATTTAGGATCTATATGTACATCTGTACAGCTAATAGACCTAGGTCTATAGCTGTTAGTCTATCTATCTATCTATCTATCTATCTATCTATCTATCTATCTATCTATCTTTCCATCTATCTATCTATCTACCTATTTTCTTTTCTGAAACACTTGCATTAAAATTGATGGCAAAACTTAGCTTCCGATCAAGATGGCAAGGTATCTTGGAGAAAGCCTTCTTTGTTTAGAAGGGGCCCAATCACCCTAGTCATATAATTACCAAGAGAATAGTCACTTACTAGTGTTGGAGAAGCTGGGATATGGGTGAAGTTATTCAACTGTAAATGCCTCAGACTGTATCATTAAGTGTTCCTTATGTCTCACGAACTTCTCTCAGAGAGAAGGGGGAACAGTGAAGGACAGGGTGTAGAGTGAGGTGGCCCTCCCTCTCCCACTGGAAACCTTCAGAAGTCAGGCAAGGACCAAGAGCACATCAAGCGTATCCAGAGAGTAACCAAAGTTGTGGGAGGTGTGGTTTTTAAGCTGATGTAAATCTGCACGAGGTAAGAGCACAGCCTGAGTGATGACTGTTTGAGAGGTCAAGAGCCTGAGCACTGGGGAATGGAACAGACAGCTGGCAGAGGGGAGGCATGGCGCAGTGACAGACTTAGGGAATCCCCAGAACACTGAGGTCTTCTGTCTTGTAGGTGAACACATTCAAAGGACCGGACATGTGGATTTGCCCATTTTACTTCACACTCCTTTTACTGTGCTGTGATTTGCTCTGATGGGTTGGACAGATGGACATGAAAACAAAACAAGAATATTTTTCTTCCATATTGGTTATATATTCCTTGATTTGCTATATTTTAAGGAATGGCAAATGTGTTGAACAGAGTTATTGCCTCTATTTTTAAAAACAATGTAATCATTATTGTGTGGATAAGGGATTCTGTGTGCTGTCAAGGTGCTAAGGGCTTTGTAGAGCACAGCTTAAATGCTGAAGAGTAAGCATTAGTGTAAGAAAGCACAGCACCCTACAGAGAAGAAATGATAACTACTGATCCTCACACTTTATAGGTGAGGAGATAAGCTTATAGGGGTTAAATAGCTTGCCCTAGGTCTCACTTCTGATAAAAGACAAATTCTGTTCTGCTTGATGCCAAACCTCAGGCTTTGAACCACTGTGCTCAAAAATTGTTCAATAAATGTAGCACAGAGGAAACACGTTCCCCAAAGTTGCTGTTAAAGACATTCAGGGGTTCTCTAAGGCAGGAATAGCCTCACAATCTCACAAGCTTGTCTTCAGCCTTCTTCCTCATCCATATTTTCATGGGGCGAGCAGGTAAGGATAGCACAAAGGAACAGAATCTATTTGAAAGCTCTCAATAAATCTGCCATCTATCTTCTATTATTATTTATAGTTAATGCTGTTAAGGGGATCACTAATTAAAAATAATACCTTATATCTATGTGGTTGTTTGCAATTTACCAAATGTTTTCAGGGACGTTATCTCTTCTTTCATTTGATTATGTTTCAATCCTATGGGATTTATTACTTCAGCTTTATCTGCATAAGTCCAAATGTTGAGTGAGGTGTTTGCAGAGGGAGAAAATGTGAAAATTGGTCATTCAGCCATGGCTGGATGCTTTGCGTCTTGAGATACAACATTCATATGATTGATTGAATTTTTTCCCATTCTATCGGGATGTTTTGTTATAAGCCTCAATCTAAACTTTAAAAAAAGAAAAAAAACTTAAAAAGATATTCAATATTTTTCCCCTGTCAGGCTTCCCAGATATTTCAAGTATATTTTATTTACTAGCATCAGGATTTAAACCAGGCTGTTATGCAGTGCTATTTCATTCAATCACTTCTCTTTCTTTATCTATTCCTACCTGCCTTTTGAAAAATTCATTTATCCATCTTTCAAGATTCATACCAATAGAAATAAACACACACACACCTAGCATCACAATATATAAAGTTTGGGTTAATGACATCCATATGATTTATTGACAAATATTCACATAGAAATTATGAGCTCTGAATTATTAAAATTAAGGTCTCTGACATACTAGTTGATTAATCAGAATACTATTCATTTTATCATTGTGCCGTTAAGCATATATTGATTATATTTGTTTATCAGAATTGCAAAGTTAAGTGGCTGGAAATTAGATAAAGAATATATAGTCTGTCCCCCAATTTTCAACAAAATGTCTCTTAATCCGTCTGTTCCCATCAACTGAAGTTTCTCAAAAATTAGTTATTTCTCTAATATCTTAGAAAGCCATTCATGAAAATCAAAGCATTTTATTTGAGTTTCCATTCAGTAAAGTATACCTGGATATACGTGTTAGAATAACATGCATGTTTGATAAACTGTTAGCTTCCTTTATTATTGTCCTTACTTTGTGGTTAACATAAAGGTTATGGCACCCTGTATGGATCTTTTTTCTCCTAATTCCCAGGAGAATTAGAGCTAAGTGTTGCCTTTATTCCCAACAAATGCTATCCTTGATACTGACCTTGGACTAGGTTCTTTGATTAAGTATCCCTTCTTTGCTTAGTGTGTATTCTTCATGTTATAAAAGCATGTGGTTAGAAATTTTTTACAAAGTTCTAGTATCTCAAGAGATACTGTCCCAATTAATTCCTGATACACATACAGGCCCTAAACTTCCACAGTGATTGCAAAGTCCTTAAGGAATCCTCTTTCGCCTTTTGAATGGAAGATCTATTCATCCCGGGTGTTTCCCCGACAGGTGTGGTCATGGCTGCCATGATGGTCTCCACTAGAGTCACTGGGGGTTGATCACACTATGCAGTCCTCTGTAGCTATTCTCACAGTCTCTTCTTAGAGAACAAAGCACCTGCCTGAACACAAGAGTGGCACCTGATATTCCTGAAATAAGATACTGGTTCAAGAAATGCTCACTCAAAAAGATGGTCCAAATCACTATTCAGCCATTTTTGTGTACCCTGAAGTTTATCTCATGGTGTGCCAACTGTTTGTCCATATTTGTATCACATCACATCACATCTTCACATCACATCACATCACATCATCACATCACCTTTGGAGCTGCAGTGCTCTTCTGCGTTGTAGGTGCGTTCAGCCATTCACTGTATCTGAATTGCAACTGTAGAGCTGGTGTTCTTTCCGCTAGGTGCGATGAAGTTGGGTATTTCTTCGTCAAAGATCTCTGCCCTCATTACTTGGAGGTTGATGTGAGGTCTTGCTTGTGCCCCATTCTCCCAATATCAGGCACCAAAAAGCCATTGATATTATTACCTAAGACTTTTGCGAGCAGTAACGGCACAAAGCCTATCCCAATTTTAGCTGAATATTGAACAATCTTGTCAGGGTACACACCTGGCAAACGGTGTACTCAGTATTCCTAAGAGTGGACACTGGGAAGAGGAGACTTCTTGAAATCAGTCCAGCCAAGAGAGAATAGAGAGGTCAGATTTAGGCTGGAAGGACCTGTCCTAGAAGTCTTTTTGATAGTTCATATTATCTGAAGGCATGGATATTTGAAAATAATGTCTGGCCATTAATTCTAGCAAGCAAGTAAAAGGGTTTTCTTGAGGTATAAAAATTCCCATTCTGGGAAACAAGAAGCCGAATTTCTATTCCTGTTTTGTTTTGTTTTCTAACACTGTATCATCACAGTTAGTCTAACTATAACTTCAAGATATTACAGTATTGAAGATCAAGACTTTTGATTGTCTATAAGGAAATTACATTTTGAATGGAAAAACGGGAAAACATACAACAGAAAGCAAAATTTGTATACCATGCTGGGATCTTAGAAATAACCCACAGAGAAAATAATTGGTCTATAGAGATGCTTTGAAGGATGTCAAATATATATATATTTTTTAATTGAAAGTTAAGAACTCTCTCCTAACAAAGATTACAAAGCAAACATTATTACTGGGCCAACAATTCTAAAAAATTCAGAAGTCTGAATTGACACAATATCATTGCCAAGAGTTCCTAATTTTGAAGAATTTCACTGCAAGCCTGAGTTTGCTAATTATTTCACTAGCCAATTAAAGAAAACTAGCAATTAGGAAGATATTATGAATAAAATCAATATAAGCAATTGTAAAATAAGAAAAGGAAGGGAAAAACTGAATGATTTTTAAATTTACATGACGACTCATAAAGGATACATTTGCTACTATCAGTAGAACGTGAAACATATTTTTCTTTTGCTGATTGCAGAAGTTCAGCCTTACAAAACCTGCCACCTTATTTTCTTTTTTATACATTTTCACTTGCTAGTATTAAATGAAACCTGTCTCTTTAATTCTTTATAGCCTTTGTTGTTTCAGTCTCATTAATTCTATGTTATAGGATTAACAGTTTTTACAATACCAAATATAGACCCAGAAATGAGCAGGCAAAAGCAAGCCAGGCAGAAATGAGCAACTTGGAATTTATTGTCTATCTCCTCTGTGATGCAGGTGAATATGTTTTTGTTCTGTTTTTTAACAAGGGCATCCTTAAATATTTTCCTTATTTAATCTTGGCTTTTGCAAATTCTTTTGCACTCACTATCTAATACTAAAGTGGGGCGGTGGTGGAATATAGCTAGTGGAATCCCACAGATCTGGGTTCATTCTCCAGCTCTGCCACTAAGAGTCAATCTAGATAAATCCTTTAATGCTCAGAGGCCCAGCCTCCTCCTCTGTTCGATTGGATAGTAATGCCTGGTTGGTACCAGTGATGTGGAGTTGAGTTGACGTTCTCAGCGCACTTGGCTTTAGTGCCTCGCGCAGAATTGATGCCCATTAATAGTAGCCTGTGGCAGGACAAGGGGAAACAGATTATTTCCCCAGACACATTTACCTGGTTTCTTCTTTCTAACCAGTCCCTTCTTGCCCTGGTCTCTCTTTCTTTTTAAATGAACACTTCTGTATAGGGAGGTACTTGTACTTGGTTAGTAAACAAATGGATAAGTGAAAATGTTCCAGCTATGACATTAGCTGGAGTTCTCAGTGAACCCCCTTCTCAAATTCTTTGTCTCTAGCTTTCTTCTGTTTCCCTCTAGCCACCTTCTGCATTTGGACAGAGGTCAAACATATATTCTTATACGGGTCACTCATTCCTAAATTATTTGCGCATATTTCATATGAGTGCTTAAAAATGTCTTTTTTAAGGCCTTAACTGTTTTAAAAATAGCTACTAATCCTCAATGATTCTTTGATTATGTCAGTGTCTTTTAGCAGTGAGATAATAAATGTAAAATGCCCAGGAGAGCATGATACAGGATAGAAACTCAAGTGAAATCGAGTTAAGGTTCTTTCTCAATGTTGTCACTTTTACTTTACATAGTAGTTATTATTCTGTAATATATTTTTGGCTTAACCTCCTAATAGATTGTGAGTTCTTCTAGGGCTGAGTCTTTGCATTTAAAGAAACCAACCCACAGTTCAGCTCATAATAGGCTTTCAGTACAAATTTGTTGAATGGATAGAGTAGTTTGCCGATGTTGTTTTTTTTTTTTAATTTATTTATTTTATTTATTTATGGCTGCGTTAGGTCTTTGTCGCTGTGCGCGGGCTTTCTCTAGTTGCAGCGAGCGGGGGCTACTCTTCGTTGCGGTGCGTGGGCTTCTCATTGTGGTGGCTTCTCTTGCTGCAGAGCACAGGCTGTAGGCACGTGGGCTTCAGTAGTTGTGGCTCACGGGCTTCAGTAGTTGTGTCTCGCGGGCTGTAGAGCTCAGGCTCAGGAGTTGTGGCGCACGGGCTTAGTTGCTCTGCAGCATGTGGAATCTTCCCAGACCGGGGCTTGAACCCATGTCCCCTGAATTGGCAGGTGGATTCTTAACCACTGCGCCACCAGGGAAGCCCCTGCCAATGTTTTAATTAAAGTTTCTTTACTAATTTTACTAAGAAAATTTTTACAATAAATGAAATTTAATTTTATAATAAATAAAATCACCCTGACTCTTGTCATATTTTAACCTAAGATCTGGAACAGTTGGCTATTCAAATTAAACTGATGAATCCCACTCATATAAAAAGGTGAAATAAGACATTCATTCTAAGCCTAAAATGCTTCACATAAACAAAGTAAGAGAGTGGTCATCTCATCATGCCCAGCCTGAAAGAAATCTCATTTATTATTGCTTTAGTCCGGTGCAAAGCCCTAGGACCAAAGATTGCCAGCATTCCTTCTACAGAGGTCACTGCCTGTGAAGGAAGCATGTCCACTGAGCTACTCTGGTGATGTCAGGGAGCGAAGATGGGAAAGTCAGCAATTCCCAAGTGAACTAGTTAAGAGAACTTAGGTAGAAAATTAGGTTAGAAAATCCCTAGTGACCTGAAGTAATAAACCAGACAGAGTTAGGAGACCCCACCTGCTTGGCAAGGAAGCAGAGCCTCTGCCTTCTTACTCAGATCTGTGATCCTCAGCAAGTAGAATCCCTGTTTAGGAAATCAAATTTTGAGCTAATGCATCAAGTTTTATAACATTGGAGCCAATTATTAACTGGCAACAGTGCCCCCTGCCAATTAAATGAACAAACAGGTTGTTCTTGGGGGTCCCTTCCCTGCTTATAATGCCATGTCACATATTAAAGTGTATTTAAGTGAAACTTATTTTAGAATGAATTTAAGGACTCTGCAAAGAGGCTCTTTCTGTGATAACAGGTAGATGAACGATTGTAACAATGCTTTACAGATTTTTTTCCTTGCCTACAGTAAGTTTTGTTTAATGACAGTTCCTGATGAACCCATGTAAAAACCACTTCCTGGCTGTGTGGGAATCACTCTCTGTAATGAAGACAATGTTTTCTTTCCTTCTGATTTTATTTATTGCAAACACAATACTGTTACAACAGAAAAAAGATGCTCTCCAATTTACCTTTGTGGTACGTCTATATTTGGGTTTTCGTAAGGTTTTAATGTGAGTTTTGTGGGTAACCTAAAGCACCAATTGTTGGAAGTGATTAATCATTTCCATGGAAGAAGGAGTGAGCTGAGAAATGTTTCAGAGGAGAGCCGTGAAGAAATAGCTTCCCTCTTTCACTTTGTGAAGGTGCATTAACATCTTTGTTTCCTGATGGGCAAGAAAGTTTATCAAGTATAAAACTAAACTTTTAAAACGTTTATGTCGGGAGGCAGTAACCTGATATTTGTGAATGTCCATGCCAAGAAAGACAGTGTATTCTTCCCACAAACATTTATTAAGCATCTGCTGTGTTCTAAGCATTTTAGTCTCCGTGAACACATACGCTTGTGGTTATGCAAACAAATATAGACAGTGACCTACAGTGCTGGCAATAAAAGAGGTACATACAAGACCCAATGAAATCACAGAGAAATTAGCACTGAAGTTTGCCCAAAGTAATCAGAAAAGATGTCACTGGACTTTTTGACTCAGTGCTTTTTTTTTTTTTTCCACTTTTTAAAAATTTATTTTATTCAAGTCTAGTTGATTTACAATGTTGTGTTAATTTCTGCTGCACAGCAAAGTGATTCAGTTATGCATATATATATATATATTCTTTTTCTTATTCTTTTTTTTTTAACATCTTTATTGGAGTATAATTGCTTTACAATGGTATGTTAGTTTCTGCTTTTTTCCTATGACATCTTAACAGCTTAGATGGACCTGAACTCATATGTGTTCTGTCACCGCCAAAGCCATCTCCCCACATCTACCCCACTCCACCCTTCCTACATCCAACACCTGGACCAGTTCTGTGTGAGGCATTGGGGTGAATTTCTCCTCTTGCCCTTTCTTTTCTCGGCCTCAGCAGCCCTCATCGTCAGAGTGACTAGATACTAACACTCCGATTAGTTTTGGGGTCTAAAATGAAGGGCCAAAGAGGTCACTAAGTCTGCTTTTAGTGAAGGCCATAGGCCAGAGACAGTCAATAAGTTTTCCTAGTTCCTCTGTGGTCTAGCCCAGACCCTAGCCATCTGAAAGCAAACTATTTTATTCATTCATTCAAGAGATATTTATTGAGCTTTACCAGCACTAGGCTCTATTCTAGGAGCTGAGGATAAAGTAGTAAAAACTAACAGAGAAAGTTTTCACCTTTATAGGAAATTGAGGTGGAGAGAGGTGAATTCATTTGCTGCAGGCCAAATTGAAAGTCACTGGCAAAATCTAGCTTAGCCCTCAGTTCTCTTAACTCCCAGAAATCATGGAGGTATTTTGCTACTGTTACAGTTGCGCTATTTATATGTTGACCTCAAACGCTCAGGATTCTGAATGTGTGTGTGTGAGAGAGAGAGAGAGAGAGAAGAGAGACCACACAGCATGCCAGAGCCTGCCAACACCTTCAGCTCAGTTAGCCTGGCGCTCACCATGACCACATAGATGACACAGTCCACGTCCTAATAATGTTATTCTCTTTAGATAGATTTTAGATAATGCCCTAAGCATGGTAAGTCTTCAATAAATATTTATAGAATGAGTGAATGAACACATGAAATGTGAAGTGCCTGGTGAGCAATTTACTATATTAATTGTGCAGAAACACAGTAAAATAAACAATTCACAAATGGAAAAGAATCCCAGAATGAAAATGATCTGAGAAAGTCAACCCTCTAATTTGAAAATGTTCTGCTTCCAAAACAGGCTCCCTTCTAGTTTCTCCACCTAGGGTCAATTATTGAATTGGTTTGGCATAAATTGATATTGTTCTCAAACCCATTTTCAAATTTAGCTAGGGTTTCTGAAAGGCTGCCAGGGGTCACTTTGCACAGCAAACGCACTCTTACCCGCAAATGCCCGAACTGTTACACAGCGGGTGACATAATCACTTCAGCTGTTCAGCAATCAGTGTGACTTACTCTCTGCCATCAGGGCTGATTGGGAAAGTGGTCGAAAGGGCCAGAGCACACACATATGTTCAGCCCAAGTTTGCGTATATTTTCCCTCTCCAACTGCCTCTCAAAGCTTCTTTGTTATTAATAATTGGCCTTTATTATAACCTGAGAGATTGCATGTGAATTAAAAAAAAAGTAAAAGATTTCATGCCATTTGGTAAAATGAGCATGCTTTTTTGAATTTCTAACATACTCTCTATGGCATTTTTTTCTCCCTTTGCCACAGTTCTGGGACTAAATCATTTCTGTGGTTGACTTTTATTTCTCTGGGGCCTGCTTTACTGGTAAAGAGGCAAGCTTCAGCTCTGATGTCCATGCTGTATATTCAAGCCACAGTAAAAATTTGTATCTAATTTATTCTCTGAAATGTTGAAAACAATATTGGGGAAGAAGCTAGAAATCAAAAGGTAATAAGGTTTGAGGAATAATTCTGCCATGGCTGTCGGAATGCTGATAAAAGACAGTTTTTCTTCATTTTAATCAGTCATTTCAACATTGGGAGAAGGAAAAAGACAAGGGACTTGTCCTGTACTTTGCTTCCCAGTGACTGGAAGGAAACTCAGGAAAGAGACAGATTGAGGCTCCAGTGCTAAGGGTGAAGGTTCTTGGGTCATTTGCGATAAATCTCATCTTACGTCTGAAGGACTGATGTCTTCTTGAAGATCTGGGCCTGGGCCGCCACCATCGCACACCCTCCCAGGGACAGTAGATTGACCTCATGCCCACCTGCCCCCCTGGAAGGATGCTCTTGAAATAATTTCCTGTGATGACAGTGTCTGGAGTAACGTGTTTTGCACTTTGGTTCTTTTGATAAAACAACATTGCACTAAAGACTGTTTATGAATCCAAAGAAGGTCTGTTTGTGCAAGAGTAAGTAGTAACTTTTAATTTCATATTGTTTTATTTATTTTACAAGCATGCCTCGTTTTCTTGCACTTCACTTTATTGTACTTTGCAGATGCTGCATTTTTTACAAATTAAAGCTTTTTGGCAACTCTGAGTAGACTGAGTCTATTGGTGCCAATTTTCCAACAACATTTGCTCACTTTGTGTCTCTGTGTCACATTTTAGTAATTCTCACAGTATTTCAAACTTTTTCATTATTATACTTGTTATGGTGATCTGCGATTTTTGATAAAGTGATCATTGATGTTACTATTGTAATTGTTTTGGCATTTTTTAGCAGTATTTTTTAATTGAGGTATGTACTTTTTTAGACATAATGCTATTGTACACTCAATAGACTACAGTGTAGTGTAAACATAACTTTTATATGCACTGGGAAACCAAAAAATTCACATGACTCGCTTTATTGTGATATTTGCTTTGTTGAGGTGGTCTGGAACTGAGCCTGAAATATCTCTGAGGTGTGCCTATATATGTTTCTATGTTTTTATTTATATGTTCACATTATTTATTTCACGTGACTCGCTTTATTGTGATATTTGCTTTGTTGAGGTGGTCTGGAACTGAGCCTGAAATATCTCTGAGGTGTGCCTATATATGTTTCTATGTTTTTATTTATATGTTCACATTATTTATTTTATGTTTATAATTATTGTTTCATAAATCTATATATTTATTAATTATTTTATATTAAAACATAAAACTTTGTGGAAGGCGGGTTATTTTGCCTTGGATTCTCTAGAGGCAGAGCCAGAGACAAGGATTTGGATACAAATATTTTCCTTGCAGGGGGATCCTAGGAAATACTGACAAAGAAGTGGAGAAAAAAGAACTGACTTAAAAAGGAAGCCAATGCAGATGTGCAATGAGCAGGGACTGCTCTGGGCATCTAGGGCTCAGTGCCTCAGTGGCCTCTAAGCCACTTTGTAAAGCATGGCTCAGAGTTCTCCCATCCGAAAGGGAAGGAAGCTGAAGTATTTATCCACCAACATCTACTTCATTGGTTGAGGGCTGCTGCCAGGGGCATTAGCACCAAGAAATTTGAGCCTGGGTTTCGTATAGACAGAGCACACTCTTGTAGCCAGAGAAAGCCCTTGAACAAAAAGTTAGAAGTTGTCAGTAAGAAGCTGTGGGTGTTCCTGGGAGTGGTGAGTGCTGGGGAGAAATGGACAGGAGAGCAGTAGTATCTGCATCAGTGCACCTGATCCACTTCCTGTGTGGGGGGAATCACTAACTAAACGGTGCAGGAAATGTAGGATGAGAATTTGGTCAAAGCATTCTGGGGCCTGGGAACTTGCTCCTCCTCTTCTCTTCCATCTTCCTTAGTGATTTTTAAAAGTGTTTTCCAAAAAGAAATGAAAAAACCTTGAAGAATTGCATGTAGATAAGGGGAATACAAAAGCAGTCTCCCCATATTTTCTGTAGACAACTTCCAGTTCTGCTGCTTTCCTGACAGTCTGGCCGTAGCTCATAACAATAATAATTTGTTGGTTTCTGTCCTGTTCCTTTTCAAAGTGTTCTCACTCTTATTAACTTGTTTGACCTTGCAGAGACAGGCCATTCTCATCTACATTTTTACAAGAAGAGGCTAAAAGCACATAGTTATTAAATGAATTGCTCAGTAGAGCCAGGGATAAAACCTAGGTCTCAATAAATATGTATTGAACATCTATATTCCAGATACTGCACTCAGTTTAGGGGATGTAAAGATTAATTAGACATGGCCCTCATCCTTCAGGAAGTCACTGGCTACCGAGAGAAACAGATGTTTAAGAATTCAATAGTAATACGATGTGGTATTCACGAAAACAGATTTCAATGAAACATGTGGGCGTACAGAAGAATTAGCAGGTGAATCTTCCTGGAGGAGGTAGGTGGGTGTTATTGGTCAAGATGGAGAGGTTGTAGCTGGGAACAAACAACTCTCAGGGCCTTAATACAACAGGGAGTTATTTCTCACTTTTTTGTTAGTTTTTATTATGTATTTTTTTTATTTTAAAAATTCTATAGTGCTTCGCAATTTTCAAAAGTTTTACATGATTTCATATAATCCCATAATAACTCATTTCCCCCCCTACCCCTCTATTGACTCTCCCCCTTCCCTCTCCCCACTGGTAACCACTGGTTTGTTCTCTATATCTGTGAGTCGGCTTCTTTTTTGTTTTATTCACTAGTTTGTTTTATTTTTTAGATTCCACATATAAGTGATATCATACAATATTTGTCTTTCTTTGTCTGACTTATTTCACTTAGCATAAAGCCCTCCAAGTCCATCCATGTTGCTGCAAAGGGCAAAATTTCATTTTTTAAAATGGCTGAGTAATATTCCATTGCCTATATATACCACATCTTCTTTATCCATTCATCTGTTGATGGATACTTAGGTTGCTTCCATATCTTGGCAGTTGTAAGTAATGCTGCTATAACCATTAGGGTGCATGTATGTTTTCGAGTTAGTGTTTTTGTTTTTTGAGATGTTTCTCACATTTAACAAATTCTGTTGTGATCAGGTCACTCACCTGGGCAACTGTTCTTTATGTGGTGACATGGTCCAGGATTGTGGTAATATTCACCATCCAGTAGCTCTATAATCTTGAACAGTGGGTCTCCTCAGTTGGTTTGTCAAAGGAAGAGAGAATATAGAATATTGTGCATAAGCTCTTAATTGTTTTCACATAGAAGGGACAAATGAACTTCTTACACTGCGTTGGCCAAAGGAGGTCATATGGCCACACCTAAGTTCAAGCAGGTGGGGAAAATGCAGTCTTGTATGTGTCTGGAAAGAGAAAAGAATCAGAAATACTGCTGAGTATAGATTTCCAGAAGGAAGGGATATTTAAAGTGAGCCTAGAACCATGATTAGGGGAAAGGCATTCTTGGAAGGCAAAAGAATTTGTGTAAAGGCACAGAGATGTGACATGGCCTCACATGTTCAGAGATTCAAAGTTCAGGAACTTTGAGGAACCCAGAGTGTGAGTAGAGAAGTGGTAGGAGATAGTATTAGTGAGGTTAACAAAAGCCAAATAATTAAGTTTATTATCAAATGATTTTGGAATTTATCGTCATGGAACCAACAGAAGTTTATAAACATGAGGGATACATGATCAGCTATGGGTTTTTAAAAAGGTATCCTATGTTAATAGAGAATCACTACATTGTGACACCTCTCAGCCAACACAGATTTCTATATCTATCTGAAAGTGGCTGAACAATCTAGCAGAGTAAATATTTACAGCAGCAAGTGTCAGATAGATTCAGAGAGTTAGGCTCTGTCATATCCCCTCTGGCCTGGCCTCATTCCCCAATGATGTTTCGGGTTAATGGGCACCAAAGCACATAAGTACCAATACGTTCAAGCGAGACCCATCCTTCATGTGTGTCCTTGGAAGGACAGAAATGGAATGGTCTCTTTACCATGTGCCCTTGTTTATGACTTTGTGCCCTGTAAATCTGTAGTCATTTTGTTGCATTTTATGTGTAAAAGACCGAGGTGGTAGATATTTTTACTGTTGTCAGGCTTAAATAGAGTAGAGCAAACTTTTCATATAAAGATGGGTAGCAGTAATGAAGGGCAGGCCTAGAAATCAAAGGCTAATTTTAGGTGTGAGCCAAAATTTGGAACTTTTGTCATCATAAGGCTGATTAGAAAATGATATGATGTCAATTCAGTTCTCTAATTCTGTACCTTGTTCAAACACCCTTCAGGAAGATATACATTCTCATGTGCTTAAACTCATGAGTCAGTGGTTTATTGGGTGTCAACATGGTAATGAGAGTAGTAGGCATGTAGTAGGTCTTCTGTAAAGAGAAGTGACTTTGAACTAAATTAATTACTTATGCTTCCTTCCTCACTACACTATAAATTCCTCAAAGACAATGTCTATTTCTTATGGATCTTTATATCCTAGTGTACAGTGCCTGGTACATTAGTACCTGATGTTCAATAAATGTTGATTGAATGGAACTTAATTGACCAAATAACCACTCCCAAGTGCTAATTGGTGCTACAGCTGCCTAAAAGAATTAACACATCTTGCCAACATGTGACTAGATTGCTCTACAGTATCTAGTCAAGCCAAGTCAAAGTACGCCATTTGTTTGGGATGTGTACCTTAAACGGTAAGGAAGACAGACAGCTCACAACTTGACCTACAGACACAGTCTTAAAGAATAAGTACACACAATCTACAAGGGGGAAAAGCTACGTGCCCTCATGTTCTTGGGTCTGCTAGATGTATTACTCTAATTTAGCTGCAAACAACACCCAGCTCAGTTTTACAAATAGCATATAAGAAGATTCTCTTGCTATTTGCAGCTAGCAGTTCTACACAGGACAAAGAGCCTAGAGCATAGTTTTCAAGAGATGACCTGACTTTCTTCAGGATTTCTAATCAAGTCTGGCCAAGACCCTGCAGATGTACCTTTGTGAGATTGCCTTCCAGCCAGATACTCAGTCAAGCTACTGCACTTGGTTTTATATCATCTTATGACATATAAATGGACAGAAATAGGAATCTGCAAATTTAGTATGTCCTTGGTGTCTCATTTTGCTGTTTCCTGTTCTTCAGAATTTCAAGGGACCAATGGAACCAATATTCCTAATATTCTTGACCTCTATGCTCGTTATATTCCACAGCTCTTATGACTTTTTTTTCACTAATCTATCAAGCCCTGTTAATGTCACTGAAAATTTATTTATTTAATTTGTCTTTTTTTTTTTTACCTCCACCATCACCACCACATTGCTTCAATTCATTCGTCTTCTTTCAGCTAGAATGTTTTAAAATTAAAAACTGGTTATGTTATTCCTTGGCCTAAAAGCTTTCCATGGTTTTCCAAAGTCATGGAAACATGCCATGAGACCCTTCACACTCCTACTCCTACCTGACTCTTCACTCATTTATTATCACCCATCCCTTCGGCCTCAGCACTACCACCACAGTTCATCTTTCATTCACCTTCTCCCGCCTACACCGAAAATGCTTCCCCTCCCCCAAAGCAAACACTCCCCCTTTAGTCTTATTAACGCCTATTCATCCTTCTGATTTCTCGTCAAACACTACTTCCCTGGCAATGTCTTTCCTACCCAGCCCCCATCACTGAGACTAACTCACATCCCTCTGTTAAGGGATCTCACCCTGTGCCTTTTCCTCACAGCCCTTAGAATTATATTTTTGTGAATCTGTATAAGTAATCAGAGGACATGGACTGGGTCCATTTTTCTTGCTGTTGTATCCCCAGCACCAGGTGTAGGGCCTGGTCTTTTGTGGACCTTCAGTGTACACTCATATAATGTTGAATGAATGAAGAGTGCCTCCTTGTTCCTGAGTGTATGTGTGGAGTCCGTAAGAGAGTGAGTGATCTGGGCTTCTTCAGGGAACCTGCCTGATAAGCAAAACTTTTCTAGCAAGCTACTTTTGATGTTTTAGGGATCCAAACTGGGCCTACTTCAATTTTTACTCAATGTTAAGTTTTGAGGTTCTGGGATAGAAAATGACTTTATGGCATTTCTGATATTTGAATTAATTTTACATTTGTATTCTTAGTCATATTTTTATTCCTTTTAAGCCAAGTAAAAAAGAACTATATTGTATTTCTCCGTATTCTCTTCTCCCACCCATGCTTCAACTCACTGCAATCTGACGTCGAGTGAAAAAAAAATGTACAACGTGAGAGTTGTGAGTTAAGTTTTATTTGGGGCAAAATGAGATCGATAGCCCAGGAGATAGCCTCTCAGAGAGCTCTGAGGAACTGCTCTGAAGAAGTTGCGGGGGGAGATCAGTATATATGTGATTCTGGCGAAGGGGGATACGTGAAATCAAGCACACATTTTGGCAGAAGGTTACTGCTAGTCACGAGAAGGGTGCTGCTAGTCACCAGGAGCAGATGTCTCCCTTATGATTTTAGTGCTTTTCTAGATATGAGAAGATGCACGAATTTGGGCTCATAAAATCTTCTCCTGAATATATCTAACTACCTGAAGGTCTGTTCTGCCAGTTTTTCCCAGAGCACAGAGCGCCTCATTCCTGATCTCCACCCTGAACTTCTTCCAGGGTGTGATGAAGGTCAGTGACTATGGTGGCTAGTGACTTAATCCTTGTAGAGGCAGATGGCAAGTGACAATTTTTAGTTGGCACTGGCTTTAGACTTTATTTTTGCAATGAAATGAACTGTTTTGTGTTGGTTTCAGCCTATCCTTAGTGATGCTATTGACTAGGACTACCCGGGGCTACTCATTGGGGCCCATACTATTTGTGGTGGGCCCCACAGACAAGGAGGGAGTCAGTGGTGTCAGGGCAGCTCTTGTGGTTCTTATTATGATTACAAGATGCATCCCAGCAACAACTATCAGGGAACTTTGAAAAAACAAAAGATTTATTACTCACAAGTCCTGGAGAGTACCTGGCACACCCAGGGCTATATCGTGTGGTTGCAGGTAGAGACAGAGAGAAAGAAAGGGAGACTGAGAAAGAGAGAAAGAGAGAGACAACACTAGCACAGACCTGGGGTTCTGCCCTTACTGGGGTCCAGGGTGGGGTACCTAGGATTTCATGGGTTCACACTTTACTGGTGATTTTTTTTTTTTTTTTTTTTTTTTGGTATATGACAGAGGTTTTATTGAAGAGAGGTGGGAAAAAATGATGTTTTCCAATAAATTGTATGGGAACTATTGATGTCAATATGGAAAAAAATGAAACTGAGATCTTACGTCTTAAATAGCACAAAATTCAATTCCAGTTGGAGTATAGATTTAAATGTGAAAGGCAACATTTTCAACTTTTGGAAGAGCATATTTGAGAATGTCTTTAGGAACCAGGGTTGGGAAGAATTTCTAAACAAAAGACAAAACTAATGGAAAACACTGATAAATATGCCTGCATTAAAATTAAGCAGTTCTTTTTCATTAATGAAAAATAGTGAAAGATGAGTAATAAACGAGGAGAAGACTTTACAACATATATAACTGACAAAGGACTAGTAATTAATATATATAATGAACTCCTTCCTGTCAATAAGGGAAAGAAATAATCTAATTGAAAAAAAGTCAGGTAAACAAGTTCTTTCTAGAAGAGGAAATCCAAATAGCCAATTAGCATATGCAGATCTGTCAAGCTCATTAGTAATCAACAATATGTCAGTGAAAACTGTAATGGTTTATAATTTCCAACCCACTAGATTAGGAACTTTTTATAAGTTTCACAATAGCAAGTATTGGCAAGGATGTAGAATAATAAGAATTCTCTTCCTGTCCTGATGGTAAAAACACTGTGGAAAAGAGTTTGACATTTACTTTTATTGGTGATTTTAAGAGCAAGAATTAAAGCACAAGAAGGGAAAAGGGGGGGTCATACAAGGGATCAGTTATCTAGGTTATCCAGCGCTTTATAAGGGGGAACTTCATGGGTGAGGTGACTGACTAAGCTGTGTAGCTGGAAATATGCTTATTCGAGATGCATGTCTTTGAAACAGATGCCTTGGCAATCAAAAGCCTAATGGCAGGCACTTACATTACAGTCAAAAAAACTAACTGTCAGGCACTTACACTACATTAACCCTTTCCCATTTCCCTTGCTGAGGATATCAACAACCTCCAAATTGCTAAATCCACGGGACTCTTTTTAGTCGTTATCTCATTTGATCCCACAAGAGAATTTGACACAGTCAACCAACCTCTCCTACTGTGATTCTATTAGATCCTTTTTCTAACTCACCTCTTATTGACTGACCCATCTTCTCATGACATTGCCTCTTTTCCTAATCTTGTACTTTAAGCTCAGCAAAAGGGGAAAGAAAAAAAAAAGAAAGGGAACACTCTTGCACTGTTGCAGGGAATGTAAATTGATTCAGCCACTATGGAGAACAGTATGGAGGTTCCTTATAAAACTACAAATAGAACTACCATATGACCCAGCAATCCCACTACTGGGCATATACCCTGAGCAAACCATATCTCAAAAAGAGTCATGTACCAGTATGGTCATTGCAGCTCTATTTACAATAGCCAGGACATGGAAGCAATCTAAGTGTCCATCAACAGATGAATGGATAAAGAAGATGTGGCGCATATATACAATGGAATATTACTCAGCCATAAAAAGTGGACATATATACACTACCGAACGTAAAATAGATAGCTAGTGGTAAGCAGCCGCATAGCACAGGGAGATCAGCTCGGTGCTTTGTGACCACCTAGAGGGGTGGGATAGGGAGGGTGGGAGGGAGGGAGACGCAAGAGGGAGGGGATATGGGAACATATATATATGTATGACTGATTGACTTTGTTATAAAGCAGAAACTAACACACCATTGTAAAGCAATTATATTCCAATAAAGATGTTAAAAAAAAAAAAAGACAAGAAAAAAAAAAGCCGTATAAATTTTCCAAAACATTGTACTCTTTCGTGCTTTTGTCCTTTGCACATGCTGTTTCCTCTTCCTGGAAATCCCTTCTCCTGTTTGTCTATTTTGAAACCTCATTTCAACTTTGCCTACTGTTTAAAGAAATTTCTAGGCCCAAGATGGAGCCACAGTGCCACATCAGCCAACTGAAACTGAGATAACTTTCCAGTCCCTGTAAGTTCTCCATTTGGCCAGAAATGAAGTACATCCTGTAGCCAATCCCCAAATGCCACATCAGCTCTGGGCTCTATACTTATTTCCTTGTTCTTTCTTTATTTTCTATTTTTCTCTTCCTTGTTTCTTATTCTTTACCCTGTGAAAGCTCTCTGCCTTCTACCCCATTTTGGAGTCTTCTGGACCCTTGGGAATAGAGACTGCCTGCTTCATGAAGTGTTAAATAATGTTTGTTTGTATCCCCTACATTATTTTCTTTAATCATTTTTAACAGATGTTAACTACTGTAGGACTAGAAATTTGACTCTGAAAAGCATGGTGTTTTATGTTTTTTGTTCTTTTTTTGTACATTTAATTTATTTATGGGTCCTTTAGTTTTTAAAAGAAAGCTACAACAGGAAAAATTCTTGTCTCAATTATGCTAAGGGAAACAAGGAGATAGAATTTTGAGTTGTTGATTTTTCAACTAGTGTTATCTATTGATTGATTGATTGATTGATGATTTGATAAGTTGCTGGGCCTCACAACTTTAAAAAGGGACATAACAAAGTCTGGTTGAAAGTAAAATAAGTCAATATTGAGCTGCGGGTGTGTGGGATTCCAGAAAACTTCCTGGGTTCCCAGAGTGAGATTTTATTCCAGGTTGGCCAGCCTTCACACCCCCCACCTTCCACTGAATACACAGGCCAGTCCCCTTGTAGGGATGATATGTCACTTTCATCAGTCTACTCCTGCTCTGAATCCATAAAAGGTTTTGGAAAAATTTCTGGGGTCATGGATCCCTGCACATCTCCAGAGTGCTTGAACCCATCAGCCTGCTCCTCTCTAGCCTACTGGGCCTGACAACTGGCTGAATGAGTCTAGTTACGTTGCGTTGAATCTCTGGTGTAGCACAGAGCGCCGTGTTCTGGCCTCCTCTTTCCTCCCATTCTCACTCGCGGGGTCCTTTTTTAGTATGCCGGTGCAGGGTTTATCCTTCAGGGGACATCAGTCTCAGTTGATGAGATAGCCTTTCCTCCCTGAGCCTCCTTTATATTTCTTCAATCTTCCAATTTGAAAACAGAGAAAGACACTTAGAAGCAGAGATTTAAAGGGAGATAGTGTGCTCTCTTGGGACCTGATTTGATGGTGGAAGGGGAAATATCAGTGAGAGGCTCCTAAAGAGATTTGGTGGGACCTCGCCTCCCATCCAGAGACTTTCTTCCTGTAGCTCTTCTTCACTCCAATTTAAAAGGCTTTTGTTTGTTTGACACTTTATTTTTCTGTATTGTATTGTATTGAAGTATAGTTGATTTACAATGTTGTGTTCATTTCTGCTATATAGCAAAATGATTCAGTTATACATATACATATATTATTTTTCATATTCTTTTCCATTATGGTTTATCACAAGATATTGAATATAGCTCCCTGTCTATACAGTAGGACCTTGTTGTTTATCCATTCTATATATATATCAGTTTGCATCTGCTAATCCTTCTGTATTGTATTGTATTGAAGTATAGTTGATTTACAATGTTGTGTTCATTTCTGCTATATAGCAAAATGATTCAGTTATACATATACATATATTATTTTTCATATTCTTTTCCATTATGGTTTATCACAAGATATTGAATATAGCTCCCTGTGCTCTGCAGTAGGACCTTGTTGTTTATCCATCCTATATGGAGTAGTTTGCATCTGCTGACCCCAAACTCCCCCTCCCTCCCTCCCTCCCCCACCCCTCCTCCCCCTTGGCAACCACAAGTCTGTTTGTTACGTTTGACTACTTTAAAATGGGATGCTTTTCCTTCACAGAAATCTATTTCATTGTAATTAAGAAGTACTTTAGATAAAAACAATTCCCTTGATCTTTATGCATTCATTAAAATTCCCAAATAGCCACTCCTGGTTTGAAAATGATTGTAAAAGTCGTCATTTCCCTTCCTTTCTTGGAAATCACACAAACCTCGCAAGGAGAACTTGGAACGGGAATGTAAATTCCAGATGAAACCCGAACTACAAAATACGTCAAGGGACTGCCAAAACAAGTGGAAACTGAACACGGATGTGCAGGGGTGGGGCTGGGGGACAGAGAGAGGTGTGCATCTCCGAAGGCCCTGGCTCCTTACACCTCTGTGGCGGGAAGAACCAGACCAAACCCTAGGCCTGCAGCAGTAGGAACGTGTGCGTGCCTGGCCACAGTAGGAGTTTCTCTGCTGATAAAAGGTATTTGCTAGAAGCTGAAGCCCTGTGACAGTGGGGGAGGGGAGAGACCCGACATTTGCAGCCCAAATTTCAGTCTTGAGGAGTCTCTTGCAAGGCTGCCATTTGGTCCAGGCCTGCTTCTGTGTGAGTCTCCTGCTCCTGGTGACCCCTACCCCCAAAATTTGTCACATATTTCATTCTTATTTCTTACTTCTGTTTTTCTCTGCAACCTCTCATCTAGTTAATTAACACATCTAGCGCCACATAGATTTAATTTTTTTTTTTTTTTTGGTGAGAACATTTAACTTCTACTCTCTTACCAAATTTTAATTATAGAACCCAGTGTTATCAACTGTAGTCACCATGTTATTCATTAGATCCTTAGACCTTATTCATCTTATAACTAAAAGTTTGTTCTCCCTATTTCCCCATTCCCTAGCCCCTGGTAACCACTTTTCTACTCCCTGTTTCTTTGAGTTGGACTTTTTTTTCAAAAAGATTCCACATATAAGTGATATCATGCAGTACGTATTTGCCTTTTCAGTCTGGCTTATTTCACTTAACATAATGCCCTGTAGATCTATCCATGTTGTCACACACAGCAGGATTTCCTTCTTTCTCATGGCTAAATTATATTCCTTTTTGCATATATATATATATATATATATATATATATATATATATATATATATATACATTTTCACATCTTCTTTTTCCATTCATCCATTGATGGACACAAGTTGTTTCCATTGTAAATAATGCTACAGTGAGCATGGGGGTGCAGGTATTTCTTTGATATCCTGTTTTCATTTCCTTTCGATATATACCCAGAAGTGAGATTGCTGGATCATAGGGTAGTTCTATTTTTAATATTTTTAAGGAAATACCGTACTGTGTTCCAATATATATTTGAGTATATTAAATACATTATTTTTATGACTACTTCCCAAATTTCAGCATTTCACTTTGAATTTTTCAGTTTTAACCTTTTCTCTTTTGCAGATCCTTTTGAAGTCACTTTCTGTCCTATAAATGTTTTGGCAGTTTTAGGATTTAGGTTCTGCTGTGTGAATAATGACAAAACTTACCAAATTATCAAAAAATAATTCTTTTTTGAAAAAGAAATAATTCCTCTTCTGTGTAGAAGGTTTATAACAATTAGTATGGTGTGGAATATTTGTAACAATTTTCATGGATTTCAGTATTTTTACTCTGTGTTGAAGTATAACATGGAAATAGCAAAATGCACAAGTGGTAAGGATATATAGCTCAATGAATTTTAACATATGTATATGTCTGTATAACCAGGTCCAGATATAGAACATTTCCAGTGCCAGAAAGCCCACTCCCTGCACCCCCTTTCCAGTTCGTAACCCTCCAGGCCTCTATCTGACTTTTATTATGACCTCTAATACCATAGGATGGTTCTGTCTTTTCATAACAGCTTTTAAAAAGAATGTTTAATTTTCATCTGTCCCTACTCCCTGCTGCCTCAGCTGCTGGCAGGCGAAGGGTGGGAACTTACTGCTAGTGGAAGAAAGACAGAGGCTGCCAGTCCCAGGCAAGGGGGGGACTGAGGCAGAGGAGAAGAGACTGAGGGAGGGAGTGTGAAGATCCAGAACCTTGGAGCCTTGGCTTCCCACGACTCTTGTAGACCCTGCCAGTCCAGCCAATATTAAGTATTGAAGGCGTTATGAACAATTTAAATAATTTATTTTTGATAAATACATAAATGTGGAAAATTAATCATTTGATGACTTGATCTTTTAATGTGTGGCCTCTCAGTGAACTATTCATTGGCTGCAGACTCAGGATGAGACACTCGGAGTCTACTGTAGCCTCTCTTTCTTATAACAGCCAAGCTGTGATGCTGTTTACAGGCCAGCTTTGGGACCGGGAAGGGAGGGATGGGTGAAACTCACAGGCTTGCAGAACTATGGGTCAGTACAGTCCTCAGCTGTACTTCTTCATCCATCCAGAGATGATGAGGCCGAAACAGACTCGGGGCTTCATGGAAAAAGGAGCCCATGACCCTTGAGAGAGTTGGCCTGCCCTGGTAGACCTGGTACTAAACAGCTGTCCCAAAGCAGTGAAGTGAGGAGGGCCTTGAGTAACTTCAGGTAAAAAGTCACAGTTTGACATCAGAACGCAGTTGTTGCAATGATCCTGATCATCATCTCTGACCCTGTGTAGCATTGACAAGACCTGATCTTCCATTCTTTCTGTGTGAGTGAAGGGAACCGAACCAAGGAGAGGGCAAAACAAGGCCAACCTAGAGTTTTCAGCCTTGCTCAACAGGGTTCAATGTAGTATCATTTGCTAATTGGGAAAAGTAAAGATATGTGGGGAAAATAAAGACCTCAGTTTTCATGAGGTTACATTTGATTTTCTCACTGGATGGCCAAGTGGATAAGCAGTTGGATTTACAAGCCTGGAAGTGAGAAGAGAGAGATAAATTTAGGAATTTTTAGCATATAGACGTTATTTAAAGTCACGGGAAAGCAGTGTTTTTAGAACTGTGAGTCACGATCCATTAGTGTTATCACATCAATTTAGCGGGTTAAGACCAATATTTTAAAAAAATTAAATAGAATAGGATATCATATAGTGGAGTAGAAAGTATGAGAGAGAATCATATACTCTCATAAACTATTTATTTTGTGAAACTGATAATTCCAGTAAACTATGTGTTTATGTATATGTGTGTGTATATATATATAGATACACCCACACATATGTGTACATATATATTTGACATACATGTCATTAAGGTGAGAGTAAAGAAGAGAAGAGGACCCGGGGTTAAGTCCTGAGGGACAACAACACTCAGAGGTCTTACAAATGAGGAACGGTGAAATAGCTGGTGTTGGTGTAAGGAAAACTGGAAATAGAGGGGTCACAGAATTCCAGAGAGAAGGTTTCAAGTATTAGAGAATGAGCAACTGTGTTTAGTAATGCTGGGAGGTAGGACAGATGAGGGAAGAACTCCATCTATTGGATTTGGTTAGCTGGAGATTCCTGGTGACCTTGGCAAGAGTCTTTTGAGTGGATAGTGGGAAAGAAGCCATATTAGTGTGGGTAGATGAGAGAATGGCAGAGGAGAAAGTGGAGACAGGGTGGATATAGAATCTTTTGGAATGTGTGACTGTGGAGGAGCTGAAACTGAAGGGGGCAGAATGGTACTAGGTAGTTTCATTTTAAATAAATTAATAAGTTAAATAAAATATTTTTTATGGACAAGAGAATGTAGAATATATTTGCATCTCCACTCCATTAATTCTAGCTCTGATGTTGGTCTCTTGGTTTAGACCAAAGATGGCAGCATGGTTGGACTGGGAATGGCTGCTTGGAGCAGTGCTGAGAAGGACTTGTGAGGCTGCATTTGACAGCACGTTGCTATCCTTGACTTAGATTGAGGTGTTGGAAGACAGGTATGAAAAAATGATTTTAAAGAGGGATGACAGTGTTTAGTGGTTAGATTTTGCTCAGTTGCCTTAAAAAAAAGAACAATCTCATTCATTGAACAAAAATATATTTAATAACTATGTGTCTAGGAAAGTGCTTGTTTTTCTTGTAGAAAACAAAACAAGATTATATTGTACTCTCAAGGATCTTAAAATAAAGGCAGGGAGGCAGGGCATACACACAAAGCTAAAGAGTAGTATATAATTTCATGCCTAAGTGACTGGTAAAGATAGTAAGTTCTACAAAATAAGATGATTAAAATGTGCTGTGGGAATTGAGGAAAGGCTCATAGAGCAGTGTTTTTTGAATTGTGAATCTCAGCCCATTAAAGCATTGTATTAATTTGCCAGTGCTGCCACCCTAGCAAACTTAAACAACAGAATTTATTTTCTCATAGTTCTGGAAGCCAGAAGTCCAACGTCAAGGTGTCAGCATTTGCTTTCTCCTGAAGCCTTTCTTCTTGGCTTATAGAAGACCATCTACCCTTGGTGTCTTCACATGGTCTTCCATTTATGTGGGTCTGTGTACTAATCTCCTCTTCTTATAAGGACAACAGTCACATTGGATTAGGGCCCACCATATGATCTGATCATACCTTAGTTACCTCATTAAAAACCCTATTTCCAAATACAGTCACATTCTGAGGTAATGAGGGTTAGAACTTCAACATATAAATTTTAGGGAACAGAATTCAGCCCATGACATAGTATCATCATGAAGTCAATTTAGTGGTTTAAGATAAGCATAAAAAAGAAATATGATAGAATAAAGTACAACAGAATAGAAAATATCAGTGTGTATGCTATAGAATCATGTTAAATAATTTCTTTTTATAGGTTATAGTAAAAACAATAGTTTAAAAGCCACTGTCACAGAGGATCCTGGAATACAGCAATATGTGAATAGATAGGACAGGGGGAAGGTTATATAGGAACAGAATGAACAGGCGATAAGAGGATACCAGACATGACATCTTTTGAGAGATAAATGAGTCACCTGTTTGGAAGTGAACTCTGAAACCAAGATGTATTTAGAGACCTAAAGGTTGGATCATACTATAGTCTTGAAGACCAGGCTAAGAACATGCATTTTCATACTGTTGGCAAAGGAGGATTTTAAGCAATAATGAATTTGGTAATTTATCAGGATACTCTGGCAACTGAATTGGAGAGGGGAGAGCCTAGAAGCAAGAAGATTGGAAGCTGTTGGGTTTCACTGGCATGGATTGAGGAGGTCCTTAAACAAGGTAGAAAAAGAAAAAGAAAGATGGCTACCAGATATATATCAGAAAAAAAATATCAGTAGGACTTGTTGACAATAAACACAGGAGACAGAAAAAGACAACTAGTGAAGTTTGGAGGGGTTCTGGTTTTAAGGAAGTATATAAAATCTCATCCAATTTATTTTAAAATTAAAATTAAGTAAAAAATTCAGTTCCTCAGTCACACTAGCCATATTCCAAGTGCTCAATAGTCATGATGTGACTAGTGGCTGTAGTATTGGATAGTACAGATGTAGAATATCCATCACCACAGAGAGTTCTACTGACAGCACTAGAGTGCTTCCTTGTGGAGAACTTCCTTTTGAGGTGCTACCTCAGTGTCCATGCCTTTCATACGCAGAGGCATTTTCAGTTATAACTTTGATAAAATTACTGTGTGGTCACTAGAAAAGTCTACCTGTTCTCAAATCGTTCACTCATCAGCCTATTAAATTCCTACCACTAGTTTCCATTGCTTGGGCTTAAGCCCTATACAGATCTAATTAAATTCCCAATACTCTAAAAGAGGCATGAAAAACTGTCATAAAGATGCTTTAAAAATTAATTTTTAAATATGTAAAAAGCTAAGAAGGAATATGGCCCTTTAAAAAGTTAGAACCAACTTTTAAGCAAATGTCAGAAGCAAGCAGAGTTAATAAAATATGAAATGCAGTTAAGAAAATTATTTCCAAGTTAATTAGCTAATCAATAGAAATAAAATGGAACACAAATATGTCAACATCTTGGGGGGAAAACAAGGACTCTCCAGGCCTGATGTTCAAGAGCCAGTTTATTTATTTATTTTTTTTTTCTTTTTCTTTTTTTTTTTTTTTTTGTGGTATGCGGGCCTCACACTGTTGCGGCCTCTCCCGTTGCGGAGCACAGGCTCCGGACGCGCAGGCCCAGCGGCCATGGCTCACGGGCCCAGCCGCTCCGCGGCATGTGGGATCCTCCCAGACCGGGGCGCGAACCCGGTTCCCCTGCATCGGCAGGCGGACGCGCAACCACTGCGCCACCAGGGAAGCCCAAGAGCCAGTTTAAAATAGAGGAAAACGTTTACCTATATTCACTAATCTCATCTTGTGAGATAGTTATTATTTTTCCCATTTTATAGCAGGAGGAAAGGGTGTAGGAGAAGTTCACTAACTTGCTCAAGGTCATTTAGCTACTATGTGACAGAGCCAGGACATGCACTCAGGTCTTTGAGTAACTGAGTGTTCCCATGTGCTTCAGCCAACTCTCCATGGGAGCACAAACATCTCAGGTTGCTTGTTGGTTGAGTGGTGGTCTGGATCAATTAACTGAATTTTAATCGAGGAACTCGTATGATCTGAGGGTATCCTCTTTTTACCTGGCTGGTGGTACCCAAAGATTTGGTGTATGATCAACACTTAGGAAGACTGGTAACATTCAAACATTTCACTCTATTATACCAACTTGTCCTGTCTAATATCTACCCTGGAACAGCCATCTGATTGAGTTCAGTATTATCACCTACTGAGACATTTTATCAGTAGGATTTTCTTCACCTTTGCTGGCTGACCAAATATCCCTAAACTTAATCCACCAAACACATACCAAAATATAGAATTTTAGGGGCACATTTTAGGGGCGCTTGTGCTCCCTCGTAGCATATCAAAACATCACCATATTGTGTCACAGGGGATGTGAGTAAACCTGGGAACTGATGAAGCTCACCTGTATATGCCAACTTTTCAGAATTTTGTTTCAGGTTTTCAGGGTACATGATTTAGAATTCCTAATGAGCTAGACTGCTGCCGGAGAAATACTTGGTTTTATTTTATAGGAGTGTACACTTCAGCTCGTATGCAGATGATGTCATCCCATATGAGATTTCTCCAATTGTTAATACATATGTTCTCCCCATTTGTAGGCACTAACGATGTGGCAGTAAAAATCCTGCCAAAATTTCACTGAGGCCATGAATAGCTTGCTTTCCCAGATGTATTATACATGACGATATGCTGGGAATTAATTTTTCTTATAGGTTTCAGCAATAAGAAGCCTGAATTTTATTCCTGGTAGGTTGGGCAAAGGACACTGTAAAACTGGAATGTGTTGGGAGAAATGCTGCCTGCCTCTGAAATAACCTAGATGAGTCGAGGAGAAAATATTTTTAAAAATTCCTTCCACAGTTCCATATCTCTAGTACCTATACCCAGGGGTACCCAAAGCCAAAATCCTTCAAGAATTGGAAGAAAAACATTGAATTCAATGTTTTTGAAGACTGTTTTTAAGACTCAGAATTAGGGTGCATAGTGGGTATTCATTGTAGACCTCATAGTAGAGAATAATGTGAGATGGTGTTTTCTCAGTGCAGGATCTTATCATCTCATCAAGATATCTTAGAACCATCAACCCTTTCTCTTCTGGCAGATTTTGTAGACGCTGTTATCTGCTCATCAGAGAGAAACACTCTGTTAAGGGGATTCTATGCCAATGATACAGTCTTTCTTGTCATGTCAAATGCAACTAGTTTTATTTTCTCAATACCCAGGCATCTGTGCCTGAGAAGCTGCCTATTTCTTGGTTGCAAATAGAGGAAAAATGAATTTTTTTTGCTGAGTTAGAACAGTTCCTCCCAGGGACCCAGCCTCAGGAGATGCTGAGATTTGCCCCGTTTTAATATTGATATCCATCCTTTCTTTTGTCCCTTCTCAAGTTAGGCATCGTTTTGTTATCTTTTCAGTCAAAGGATCATCATCAGCCCTGTGTACTAATGGAGTCTAAAATGTAGCTTCTTCCTGATTCAGTCTTTCTCTCGTATTACATATGATATATATAAACATATATATCATTTTTTCCCACTGTATCTTTGAGATAGACTCCCAGAAGCGGGATTGCCAGATCAATGGAAAATAAATATACATGTAATTTGGTTGTATTTTGTCAGATTTTCTCCATGTGGGTTATATAATTTTGCAGTCCCACCAACAATGTATTACAGTACTTGTTTCCCCACAGTCTTATCAAAAGAGATTCTGGATTTTGCCTACTTGATGGGTGCGAAGTGGTTTCTTAGTGAGTTAAAATTTGTATCTCTCTTAATGTGAGTGAGACTAATCATTGTTTCCCATGTTTAAAGTCTGGTTGAATTAATTTTTCTGTGAACTGCTCATTCATTTTTTTGCTAATTTTTCCTGTGTTGCTGTATGTGGTTTTTAAATTCTCAGTTTTTAGAAGTCCTTCATGCATTAAGAATATTAGCCTTTTATCAGTTGCCAAAATATTATATCCAATTTGTCACTTGTCTTCAGACTTTGCTGATGTTTCTTGTCATTCAAAAGTTTTCATGGTTATGTTGTCATATTTATTAATATTTTAGGTTGCTCCTGGACTTTGAATAACCTGTGCTATTTACAATCCTTGTTTCATTTTTTACATTTATATCTGTGATTCCTTTCACTTTTGCATTTTTCACTCAAAATCAATATGTAAAAAAATTGATTTCTCCTCTTCCACCTCTCACTAGACTCATTTTCTTCTCTTGACTTCCTTATTTCTATTAATGGCTCCCCAAAATCTCTGTCATTTGAGCCCCAAATCTCCAAGTCATTCTTGATTTCTTGCCTGCCCTTTTCACTTCTGAATAGATTTCTTAATTCTGTTTGTGATTTTCTTACCTGGTAGGGGAGAATTCCACAGAATATAAAGATTATAGAAAAAGTCACAAAATCCAGCCTCATTTAGGATTAGATTTCAAATGTGTTTTGGTTTAAAACTACAATAAATCAAATGTAGTATTTACTGGTCAATAATACGAACTGGAAGAATATTTTGATTTTTCTTAAGTATGATAAATCAGTTCAATCAATAATTAATAAAACTCAAATTCTCTGAATGGGTTTTAGAAAAAAAATAAATCAGTGAGAAATAAACTTTTCAACAGCTTAGGTAATATACACAACCCAGGACCATGCCTGTTTCTGATGAATAGTTAACTCAGGTATGGGGCAACTGAGTGGCATATCTTGTACTGAGTGGCATATCTTGTTTGCTCTAAGAGCAAAAATCCCTGAGTAAAATGGTCCAACAGTTAACAAAGTATGATTCAGTAGGAGCCATCAGCATCAAATCTGCTAAAGGTTACATGCAATTTATAGAAGAAACCTTGAGAACAAAATGTCTTGGACCAAGAGTATGTGAATAAGAGTTTGGTGATTGGTGTCACTTCCACATTTTTCTTTTTTTGCCTATAACACCCAATAAATAGGCTTATTTTCTTTTTAAAATTATTTGATGTTTTGAAGTTCAGTGTGGGAAACCTGTGGTCAATTTATATAAGCTATTGCTTAATTTCTAAAAGAAATCCAGATGTCCAGTGTCATTTGGTAACTGATTTTCTTAAGGCAAAATAAAACTTGTGGAGAGCAAATATTAGAATGTTGATAGTGGCTTGTGTAGATGATAAAATCGGTGGTCAACAGACCAGAGTTTTATTTTCATGACTATTCAAAATAGTTCATATGTTTCTAGGATTACTGATGCATCCAAAAATTATGAGCAGACATATAAGTAACTCTCTATCAAGAGAGTGTTAATTTTCTTTCATGTCAAAAGAGCAACAGCTTTCTTGATTTTAGTTTATCATCTACATTTGAAAGAAAGCTTTTAACAATTGTCAGCAAAGTGAGGTTAGCTTTAAAGAATGAATTAAAAAAGAACAGTTCTGACAAAAAATAGCAAACTATTTAACCAATAATATTTAGGAATAGAATGCGAAAAATTTTAGGCTTAAAAATTTGAAGTTCAAACTGATCATTGATTAAGAAAACCTATGAAGGGTTTCCCTGGTGGCACAGTGGTTGAGAGTCCGCCTGCCGATGCAGGGGACACGGGTTCGTGCCCCGGTCCGGGAAGATCCCACATGCCGCGGAGCGGCTGGGCCCGTGAGCCATGGCC
>NC_041223.1:20178443-20198005 GCF_002837175.3 Physeter macrocephalus | reverse complement strand
CAGCAGTGAGAGGCCCGCGTACCGCAAAAAAAAAAAAAAAAAAAAGGAAAACCTATGAAACTGAATGATTATTTATTTGTGTGATTTCACAAATAATGATAAAAAATAAATGCCCCAAGATATAAGGACATAATGTAAACCAAAGTAGATAGGCTCACTATTTATTGATAGTTGATTTTCTACTCAACATTGTTTGACTTTCTGTTGCTGTGCATTACTCTACCCCAGATTATTTTGTGCCGGTCAGTGCTATAGCAATTTGTACGTGATTTGTGGTTGACAGACAAGTGACATGCATAGAATCTATTTTAGGCCTGGTCGTACACTGTGATTGATGGAGAATCAGTGACACAGTTTTCCCCAGTTGTCTAAAAGGTAGACACTGGGATCCTAGACAAGTTAGCTATATTTAACTTTGTGTGCGATTATTTATCAAGCATCAGTTTATAAACATTACCCAACATAAATGAAACCAGAGTAGGACATTCATGAATTAGATTATTCCAAATTGAATAACAGAAATTAAGAAATTAAACAAAACAAAAACAGAATCAAAAATAAGTCTAAAACTTTTTATTCCCAGGGATGTCTATTTCTATCAGTGTAGTAAATTAGATACCGTAAATGACTCTTGTGATTAAAACAATTAAAATTTGGGATAAAATATACTTTGAAAACCTTTTAAAACACACTGATCAAAAGGAAGGAATATGCAGGGGCAAAACTAAAGTGAAATGGGCATGCTGGGGGACAAGCAAGTGTTGATGCTGCCTTTTACTCTGGAGTTATCTGCACTGAGACCTTGAGCTTTCCTGCTGAGGCTGTACAAGCAAAGGAGATGGATTCAAGTCCTCAGAACAGGATAAAGTAGAGAACCTAACGAGAGACTTATGAATAGAGCTGGAACCCTGGAGAAGTATATCCTTTACATTCTTAGTATAAGATAAGTAAGAAAGAAACCTCCTTGTGAAGAAGGGGAAAGCAAAGAAACTTAACTGTGCTTACCATGATGTGAGGTAGAGGAAAAACTAATCTCATCTGAGACTGTGTAACTAAATTCAGCCCTTGTGAATATGTGTGGGCTGGATTTATTCTATCTATGTGGTCTGAAAAACCTCAAGCAGCAAATTTAAAGTGTTCCTTGTTTGGAAGGGATCCCAAGCTAGTGACGCAAGCAAATATAATTTACCTTTGGAGAAACTTAACTTCAACCCAGCCCTTGAAGTGTTTTTACAGAAAAAAATTCCAAGGAAAGTGCGCTGCCCATAGTCAAAAATCACAAAGCATGTGAAGTCAGTCCCATGAGAACAGGTGGGACAAGAGACACTAGAACCCACAGGGACTTTGGGATTATCACAAGTTGAATATGAAATGGAATATGTCTAAATCAATTCAAAATAAGCTTGAAAATTCGAGCAGACAAGACTATTAAAGAAAACTCCCTAACAAATAGGAAAGAGAATCAAATAGAACTTTTAGAAATTTAAAATGTACCAAAAAAATTAAAAATCCTATGGATGGATTAAATGTCATGTTAGATAGAGATGAAGAGAAAGAAACTCTGTGAACTGGAAGATAAAACTGAAAAAATAGAGTATTTTCGGACGCCCAGCGGTCGCGGCTTCTTGGGCCGATCTTCAGCTGGCACAATTACAGGCCGCGCAGCAGCAAAGGATGAATGGAGCTCTGGGAAAGGCGCTGTGTCTGAGAACGACACCATTTTTAAGCAAGCCTTTTCCCTCTTGAGGTTCAGAACCTCAGGAGAGAATCCCCTCTGTTCTGCAGGTGGCCTTCTGCTGAGCATCCGTCGGCACTACAGGTCACAGCCCACGCATGGCGTTGGAAGATACAAGCACCTAGTTAAAGCACAAGAGTTTCTTTCTCTTTTGTTTCCTGTTCAGCCCAGGAAGAAGAGGGGAAAAGTGGAAGTGAGACCCATTAATCTGGGGACAGATTATGAATATGGGGTTTGAAACATTCACCTGACTGCATATGATATGGCCCTGGCAGAGAGTCATGCCCAGTATGTTCACAACCTCTGCTACCATCTCTCCATTAAAGTCGAGGAAAGTTATGTGATGCCCACCAAAACCGTGGAGGCGTTGCAGTTGCAGGACCAAGGCAGCAAAATGCTCCTGGACTCAGTTCTTACCACCCATGGGCGAGTGGTTCAGATCAGCGGTTGGAGCTCTACATTTGCAGAGATTTTCTTGGAAATAATCCAAAGCAATCGTCCTGAAGGAGTCAAACTGTCAGTGAGGGAGCACAATGAAGAAGACTTCAAAGGAAGGTTCAAAGCTCGGCCAGACCTGGAAGAACTGCTAGCCAAGTTGAACTAGCTCACTGCAGACCCTTTCATGCCAGCACTGGTGATACTGAGTAGCAAGAGGAAGAGCTTCCTGGGTGGCCAAAGTTCAGCAGGAGACCCTGACCCTCAATATCATAAGTGCCCATCTCCACAGCCAGGGGTGCCTCCTCTCCTCCGTGGAGGAGGGCTTGCCGATTGCCACCACTTTCCTTTGAGCCAGCCCTGGGTATCTTCCATCTAACAAAAATCTGCTGATGATGGATGTGTGTGTATGTGAGAAGTCAGTCCATCCTGTCGAGTATATTTAACTAAGGGATTCAATTTCTCTTTGCCCGGTGCTTTAGCACATAAGCATGTCCCCCTTCAGTATTTCTCCAATTAGAGTGAACTCATCCTTTAAATCAACCTGGCATGGAGTCCCTTTAGTGAAGCAGACTATCATAAGTAAACTCTCTGTGGATAGAAGGCTTAGGGAGGGAGATTTTGTATATGAAAAAACCCTCCAGATAGGATCAGGGTCTGTCCATAAGTGAAAAAAAATTACCTTGTGGGGTAGTGCGTGACCTGTCATAAATATGCAGGTAGATGTTACGTAACTGCAAATTAGGGTTGCCTGTAATGAGTTTAAGCAAAGAATTAAAGGTTGATCTTGATCACGTGTCAGAAAACTACTACTTGTGAGCCAAATCCCAACAACTGCCTATTTGCTTTTTAAAAAGAATTTATTGAGGTGAAATTCACATGTCACAAAATGAACCATTTTAAAGTGAATAATTCCGTGGTATTTAGTGCATATGCAGTGTTGTGCAACCTCTATCCAGTTCCAAAACCCCATTGCCTGTTTTTGTAAATAAAGGTTTATTGGAACAGAGCCCTGCTCATTCATTTACAAAAAAAAAAAACCACTGAAAAAATAGAGAATATAGATCCAAAAAGACAAAATGAAGCAAATTATAAAAAGCAGAATAACTACTATGCTTATGGAGGATAAGAGTGATATATATACATATATAATGTGTGCTTATGGATTATAGGAGTGGTAAGTTTTATATATATATATACACACACATATACATATATAATGTATACCTTATATATAATTTCAGGGATAAGTAATAGAAACAAAATGGAAGAGGCAATAGCTAAGGGATAGTGAATGAAAATTTATCAGAATTGTTTAAAGACACCAATCCTTACACGTAGGAAACCCAGTGAATTGCAAACAGGTTAAGGTACTCCACTGTATACTAACTAGTCCATCTGCAAAATACAGGTATTGGGTTTCTCATAATGTCACAAGCTGCAGCTAAAAGCATGCAATGACCTCCATTATGTTTCCAATATTCCCTTAGTGCTTATGAGCCTTTAGGGGAGTTTCTAGGAGTAAAGTTTTCTGTGACCAGGGGCAATGCTGACTTGTGAAAGGTGACTGAGAGAAGCAGAAGCGACAGGATCCTATTGTAGAGGGGCAGCCTTTGGGTATGTTTCATCCCTAGCATGATAATCTTAAGACATTCATGACTGCTACAGAGAAAAGGGGAATTTGGTTGTCAGGAAGACCTAAGGAATGAATGTGCTCTGCCTTACATTGTCCCTTAGTGCAGTCAGTTAATAGTATGCTGATATACCAGTCTGGGGACATTTGGGGGTCAGAGAAACCTGTGCTCCATAAATTATAGGCAGTATGTTTAAGTTTGACCAAAGTTCTAAAAAATGCACAATTATTTATGAGTTGCGGGAAGAGCCTAGAAAGGAATTGAATATTTGCATGTGTCTGTGAAATAACCCAAATGCTGTGTTAGGGACTTTATATGCAGAGGTGTTTAACCACTGCCTGTCCTACTGACTGTACTACGGAGAGCTACGAGGCCATCAGTGCTCAGAGAGATGCCAAGTACTTCTGTTGTTTACTGACCAGCAGCATCTTTTCTCTTCCTTTCTTGTAATACTACCTGAATTTCATTACCTATCCGCTGTGTAGTTTGAGTGACAACGGCCCCACTCCAGTTCTTGAGGTGGGCTCTGATTGCTTTCAGTTAACTTGAGTGTCCTCATTTTCTGGGGACAGTACTTGCCCTGGGATGGTCCAGTCAGTGTGCCCTGGACCACTGCAGGGAAGGCTGGGACTTGGGCTCCTTCTCTTCCATGACTGGGTGTCCCCTGAGGACAGGGCGTTTGGAACTGGGACAAAGACTCTTTTCTTGACCAGACTCTAGACAGACTCCTCTGAGCCCAACTAGACCCTGTCTTGAACGTCTCCTCAAGACCCAGTTTTAGCAAGAATCCTGCTAATTCAGGTTATCAAGAGAGACTCCCTCACCCTCACTATTTGATCACCCTCAATATCTAATCAAATTTCTCATCTGTCACCATCCCGCAGGTGATATGTGATCACCCTGGACTGCCTTAAGCAAGAATCCTCTCAGGTAGGTTTAGGCAGAATCCCCTTTTCCGCTGATGTTTCCTCTTAGGAATTTTCCATCCACCGACCCCCTCACCTTGCTTCTTGGCTATCAATCCTTAGTTTTCCTTGTTGTATTCAGAGTTGAGCTCAATCTCTCTCCTCTACTGCAGAACCTCATTGTTATGATCCCTATTATAACAATAGCCTATTGCAATAGTCCTATGTCTGCCTTACTGTTGTAACAAGTGTCAGGATAATTTTTTTTCTTTAAAACTGCTATAGCTACCTGGGGGAGCCAACTGGAGAAAACTGCAGAAAAATAATACAGAAGTTCAGATGACATGGTGAACCTCTGGACAATCTGGCTTGGGACCAAAATTTTTTTCTGACCAAATCTTTTTTAATTTTCTTTTTTCTTTCTTTCTTAAAGCACTTTGGATCAATTCTGTTCCTTTGATCTGAAATATTCTGAACTAGTATTAAATAGGAAATGGGATATTTAAAATATGGTTACCTTTGAAACCTGTACCTCTTGATCACTGTACAGCTTTCCAAGTCATAAGGACAATTAGAAAAAAGTAAATCTCCACCCACTTGACAAAATAATCTCAAAACAAAGATCCTAATCCATCTTTTGCTCTGACAGTCCTGGTCAGTAAATGAAGAAAGAAAATACTGAGTTAAAATTCAGTATATAGTTTAGTAGCAATTTTTATTCTAGTTGTTTTTCTCTTCTCTTGACAGAGATAGGTAGAACAGGAACTAAAGGCTAATCAAGACTCAAAAGAGGAAAGGACTGAATAAAAGCAGAATAAAACTAAATCAAAATATTTTGATATTGGATTTTCTACTTCTACCATTTTGGAAAGCCAGGGTGTTTCAGCTATCAAGAAGGTAGCACTTGTGGATTGATTTTGCTGGTTAAGAAGAAACCCAAATTCTTTTGTTCTAGAGAAGCAATTTACACTAAACACCAGAGCCCCTGGTCACTACAAATAGCTGTTATACACTCCAAGTCAGAATAAAATCCACACATTCATAGTAATTAGTCCATGTGGACATTTGAAAGACACTTTTTTTTTAACATCTGTATTGGAGTATAATTGCTTTACCATGGTGTGTTAGTTTATGCTTTATAACACAGTGAATCAGCTATACATATACATATACATATATCCCCATATCCCCTCCCTCTTGCGTCTCCCTCCCTCCCACCCTCCCTATCCCACCCCTCTAGGTGGTCACAAAGCACCCAGCTGATCTCCCTGTGCTATGCGGCTGCTTCCCACTAGCTATCTATTTTACATTTGGTAGTGTATATATGTCCATGCCACTCTCTCACTTCGTCCCAGCTTACCCTTCCCCCTCCCCTTGTCCTCAAGTCCATTCTCTATGTATGCATCTTTGAAAGACACTTTTATGGGCCCTTTACCTGAAGGGCTCATATTCCTCAGGTGCCTTCACTAAACTGCTGAATATCTATTACTGACATTAATTATAGCAAACAGTTTCTAAGATATGACAGAAATTTATTTTAAGTACTCATCATTCTGATAGGGAAAGAATGCTCCTCAAATTTTGTGTACAGAAATCAGAGGTGCAGAGAGAGAAGAAGTGTCCATTAATATCAGAAGCTGACAAGGAGAGCTGTATGATCAGCTGTCTTTGTAGAAGTTCAAGTCTTTTCTTGGTGTTTCCTCTGCTTGCCCTGGAACCACCGAATTCACTCAAATATTAGAAGGTACCAAGCCATAGAGGAGAGACCCCAGGAGAAGCCCATGAAGTGGACAGAACTATCCCCAGGCAGGTGTTCCCTAAGGAAATAAATTGGATGCTAAGATCCATCCAACCTTGCCAACTAGTAGGAACCATCTTTGAATGTAACAGTAGGTAAGGGACTACTGCCAGGAAATTACTTTCTTTTGGCAAAGCCTGGTGCTTTGTCTCCTCAAGTTCAGTTGGTGTATGTGTGTGTGTGTGTGTGTGTGTGTGTGTGTGTGTGTATAAGATTCACCTCAAGTCAGAATTAGCCTTTGAATACAGAGAAATTTAAGGTCTGCATCTATACTCATTTCCACAGCAACAGGATTGTTTTCCTCGAGCATTGGCCCCAAATGTCAATTTGCTATTTTACTCTAAATTTTAAAATCATACCTTAGGTAATGCTAATTCCATTTGTAACTTTTCAGAATTCTAATAGGCATAAATAACCCTAGACCACGCTGCAGTGGAAAACATAATCAATTAGCTCATATCAATTTTGGAAGATATAGCTAAAGATAAAAGTAAAGAGCTGAAAGACATTTCCTTGTTTGTTTTTTTTTGCTTTTTCCTTTTAAATATGCTTTATTTTTCCTCAGGCATATAACAGGACATTTGAATAAAAAGTTACGGTAGGGTAGAAATGTGCCTGAAACAGTGCAATGGCAGAGACATTTCTTACGTGTTAATACCTTGTCAGATGTTGATGACACTGGATTCAGTCACATGCTTTCCAGGGTTGTGTAATTTTTAGTGAAATCTCAATTCTAATTTTGTTCTGTATCAAGGATCCCCGAAAAATATGTGTTCAAATAGTTCCCCTTATTGAAAAGCATATGTAAGTTTTAAAATATCAAATTCAGTCACAAACTGTGTACATAATTGCTTTTCAAAGCTATCAGAGATTTCTGCTGTCATTTGATATTCAAAACTTTGAAAAGATTTTCTTCTGAACTTCATGACAGGATGATGGTGTTAAGGAGACAGTATTCATTATGCTTCTCTTGAGTCTCAGAGAAGAGCAATAATAATCTTGAAAAACGATACAGAAAGGGCATGCCATTCTTAATTGTACAAATAGCAAACTACCCAGGATGGAGCTTTGTACAGTCTGTAACTCTCCATAGGAATTTCTGAAAACAATTGGAAGTGTTAGAATATTGAAGCCCGGAGCCCTGAAAACAGCGTGTAGCTAATGGCTCCATTCAAAGGAATTGTCACTTCTCTCTTGTCCTTTTCATTAGTCACTGCTTCTCTTCTGTTTTGCCAGTTTCATTTTTCCTCCAGGCAAACATGCTGTAAGGCATAAGAGAAGAGGGTGGGAAACTAATTAGTGTGTCAAGGGGAACTAGAAGGTATGGTGAGAAATTCAGAATCTCATTTTCTTTTCACACCCTTAGAATTGATTTTGCTGTCACCATTTAAAAAATAACAGATGGATGTAATTCTATTGTTTGATGGAGATAAAGTACTTTCTTCCTCTCTCTATATATAATTTGCTGCAAATTCTATTAACCAAATATATATTTCAGAACCAAAATTATTAAAACTTTTGAATGTCTTAAATAGTTTAATTATGGCTATGAAATGAATTGATTTGCATTTGTTCATATATGTAATTACAAGTCCAGATAGAAGTAAGTTAAAAGATATGTAATCAGATAGAGTGCTTGCCAGAAAAGTAATGATTTTTTAAAAACTATGCATTAGGGGAAAACTTTGCAATCTGCTATTAAAAGCATCCCATTTATGACATTATTTAGTTGCAGATTGAATCAGAGGTAAAGCTTTGTTGTTTGTTTTTAATACACCTCTAGACTCCCATCCTGGTAGAAAGTCTTGTTTATAGTGTGGTTTGTGACTGTTGACAGAAAGTTTTCACAGATGAACTCTTATTAATGCCTTCTTGTTTTCTTACTGAGGAAGGTGGTAGGCAGGCACCAGCTCTTTCTGTGAGCTACCTTTATTTAATACTGAGAAGCAGGTGACTGATTCCTTTCCCTTGTTATCGTGTTTTGATTGATATTCACATCCTCCCCCATTGGGTGTTGGTGGTATGAAAAAGTTAGACTCTCTTGCCAGGGCCTCGTTAATCTGCGGTGTTAGGTATTGATTAGGTGAACATTAACCCTACACTTCAGTTTCATACTTTGTTTGATTTACTGGTTTCTGCTCTTCTCTCTTGTCCTAAGTGATCAATTCTGTTGTAGGCATGTTTGTTTCCAACGAGACTGTTTTCCTACAGTTTGGTTTGAAGAGATTTATTTATTTCTTGTCTTCTTCCTCTGGAATGGTAGCTTGATCTTATTTTACATTATCATTTATTTATTTGCTTCTTTAATTTGGTGTCAAAGAATTCATGGTCTTCCTTTTGTTTCCCTTTGCTTTCTTGTAGAAAGTTATTTTAATAATGATACCTTGTGGTTGGTTAACAGCAAACTTTCACAATATACGAATGAAGGCATTCTATTCTTCTTTCTACTCGGAAGGTGGACTTTCTTTCCTTCTTTCTTTTTCCTCTTCCCTTCCTCCCTGTCTCCCTCCCTTCTTTCTCTCTCTCTCTCTCTCTCTCTCTCTCTCCCTCCTTCCCTCCCTCCCTCCTTTCTTTGCCTGGCTTCTTTTTGTGGCCTATTATATGCCAGCTCTGCTTTGGGAAACATATTTCAGTTCTTAATAACGGTTGGGGAAAGTACCTGAAGGCACTGAATTATGAATCAGGGTCCAATCCTCATACCCGTAAACCTCAAAGAGACCAGACAGGCCAAAGGAGAACTAGGCAGGAGTTCTGTAAGGAATCAATAAAATTTTCTCCAAGTCCCTTTGAAGTCTGTTTTTCATGATCATCAATGGAAGGGTGGACCAACATCAAGTCTTGTTCTTTTCACAGGGCTTTTAAAAACTGGGTTGAAAACCAATGGACTTTTATCAATCAAAAATAATTGTCTGCCTTCTCCAAAGGGAACAGAGAAGGGAAATTGTTAGAAGTTAGAATAGAAGAACTGGGGAAGTACTAAGTGAAGAATGAGGGTGGAGTAAGGAGGGGAATCCAGGAGGCTGAGGGCTGGTGGAGAAGCACAGGAGCTGACCCTTGGATCAGCCTCATGGGGGCCTTGCCCTGGCTGTGTTACTTTGGACACATCCCCTAACCTTTCTGACTTCCAGTTTCTTCCTTCATGAATGGGAAAATAATAAGTGCTTCCCAGGGTTTTGTGAGGATTAAAGGAGATAACATTTACCCTTGACTATGCCTCCTTTGAGGGCAGAGAACTTGTCTTTTGTACCTTTCTGTGCCCCGGAATGTAATACTGTGTTTGGCACATAGTAGGTGCTCAGGAAACAGTCAAAAGGGAGGGAAGGACAGGGAGCCCAAGAGTAGGGTATAAAATAAGTGGATCAGGAAGATCAGCAGGAAAACAAAAGGGGAAAAATGGAAAAAACAAAAAAGGGTCGGTGAAGCATGGAGGGCTGGTCAGGACTCCAGGTTAAAATTGTGAAGTATCCCCGGAGCCACCATCCCCTCTTCTCATGTCTCCTGGGGAGGGGATCTTCTGTGGTCTTTTTCTAAAGCCCATCAAAATCTAAACTGCAGAAACAGGATAGAAGTACATAGTGCTAGTACTGGAGGTAAGGCGTGAGTTTGTAAACCAGACCCCACTACCCCACCCTGTCAAACGCTGATGGTGGTTTGTTCATATTCCCATCTCAGCCTACACGTTCATGAGAACTGCAGTTTCAGTGCCACTTACCCGCACTGATCCACAGCCAACAAAGTTGTCCTGTGTCATTGTCTTATTTATTTAGGCTAGCAAACACTGCGAAGTGGTAGTCAGTTTTGTTTCTTGTTTTCTCAGTGATTTTTATTAATCTTCATTTGACACCTTGAAGAATGCTTATGGGCTGTAGATGGCCAGTCAGAAAGGTCATCTAATGTCAGCTCGGCCCGCGGTGCCCGCGGGGTACTGCAGATGAATCTTGGCTGCAGTGCAGTGGCATCTTGGTGCTTTATTTATCAAGATTTGAATAGTTTTCTCATACTTCACTCTACAAAATCTATGATGTTTTGATGGATTTGGGGGGATCACTCCCTTCTGTTTACATCAAGATCAAGATCTTGATGTTTCTCATGGAATTTTCTATGAAGATCTAGTTATGATGTTAATTATCAGTCTCAAAACTCAAAATAATAAAATCTGTATATGCCAATAAAAAAGAAGGCAATAGTATAAACAGGAATGGACATTTCATAAATCATCACTATAAGAGAAGCCACCTAATTAAAATACAACTAACCAAGACAACAAAACCTCAAAATGAAATCAAGGTATATGTTTAAAAAACCCAAAATTTTAAACTAAATGAAAGACATGGGCATTTCTTGGGAAAAGGACAGTTAAGTGAGAAATGTAAGTGATATACATATAAGTGATATCATCTGATATTTGTCTTTCTCTGTCTGACTTATATCACATATTAGTATGATAATCTTTAGGTCCATCCATGTCGCTGCAAATGGCATATTTCATTCTTTTTTATGGCTGAGTAATATTCTGTTGTATGAATATATGGTATATATATATATATATATATGTATACACCACATTTTCTTAAACCAGTGGTCTGTTGGTGGGCACTTGGGTTGCTTCCGTGTCTTGGCTATTGTAAATAGTGCTGCTATAAATATCGGTGTTGCCTCCTCTATTTGGGGCTGTCAGTACAGTAGATCCTCAGTCGTCGTTGAGTACTGCATGGTCAGGGACTGTGACCTCTGGGCTCTAAGAAGGGACGACAGCTGCATTGTTTCCTGGTCATTCAGAATGACCAGGGGAGGAGTTCTTCATGTGAGGTTGATGCATAGGAGTGATGGCATGATTTAGTTTGCAGCTCTCCTTTCCATACACAGATAAGGTCTATGTTCAAGTCTATCGGTTTCATGCCCTTTGGACATATTAAATTCTCAGAAGATTTTCAGTATGTGAAAATTTCTTTGAATGAGCAATGAAATTTGATCTTTCAGAATGGACATTCAACACAAGAAGAGTGTTAATGAGGGCGGTGTGACACATTAGATTCAGTATCAACGAGTTTTAATCAAACACCTACTATGTCCCAGCACTGTGCTGGGCGTTTCCAAACAGGACAGGAAACATGGTAGCTACAGAGGGCCGATACATAGTTCTGTATCTTCGTTATTGTCCAGGTGATGGTGAGAGTGTAAGTCCTCCAGTAAATTATGTTGACATAACACCTCAGACATTAGGCTCCTTCTTTTGTTTTTCTGCTTTGTGCATTTTGTAGCCTCCTGGAAATGTCAATGTAAAGTTCAATTTTGGGGAATAATTCACTTTCCTCTATTAGACTGATAAGTGATAGGCCTTTGCTAAAGCAGAGAGAACACACAGTGCCACTGAAAATAAAATGGCCTTGGATTCTATCATTACTTATATACTGTGACACTGTCTTTCCTCTGCCTTATAAAATGGGCTTTCCTCATGCTTTGTAAGGGCTGAAAGATCTTATAGCCTTTGGTTTATCATTCAGAACTCTCAGGGAAGGGGTTCAGTATCTTTTTTTTTTTTTTTTTTTTTTCTGTACGCGGGCCTCTCACTGTTGTGGCCTCTCCCGTTGCGGAGCACAGGCTCCGGACGCGCAGGCTCAGCGGCCATGGCTCACGGGCCCAGCCGCTCCGCGGCATGTGGGATCTTCCCGGACCGGGGCACGAACCCGTGTCCCCTGCATCTGCAGGCGGACTCTCAACCACTGCGCCACCAGGGAAGCCTCAGTATCTTTTAACAGCATTTTCCCCTCACTACATTAGAAGCATGTCAGATTGGAAAAATCGGGCTAGGATGGACTAAAGTGCTTCCTTTACCTGTGTTAAGCTGCACATTTTTCAATACTAAAAATACTGAAAAACTTAGTTGGAACATTTACTCTGAAGGACACCGTGTTCTCCTATATCCTCCTATTTGTCTTCACAGCAGCCCTGAGAGATAAAATAGTGAAGCAAATATTACTTTCTCCTTCATATAGATGTGGCAACTGAGGCTCAGAAAGGTTAGCTTAGTCTCGCCCAAGGTCAGTCCTAGTTTTATTTGTCAGCTCAATAAATATTTGATAGTCATAGAGTAACTGGCAGAGCTGAAAATACAATTTGATCTTCTAGCTCTGTGTTTCCCCACTGTTATGTTTCCACTACCTGCTAAATGACTAGGTTTGAAATGTTAATTTGTAAAAGTCTGATTATGTAGGATCCCAAACACAAAGCTGTCTAAAATGGAAGAGAATTGTCCCTGATTCGGAACATATCTCCCCAGACACTGTCAGCCTAAGCCAAGCAGGAGGCGGACCCTTCCTTTGGAAAGCCATTTCAATGCATTTTTGAAATGGTATCCATCATCTTTCACATATGGAAATTGACAATGAAGTGATAATATATAAATAGTCCTGGCTTATTTACAAACAACTTCAGAAAACATTTGCTTTGTTTTTCCCATTATGCCAGGGTTTTGTCTCATGAATCTTAGAGAGGTATTTCGCCCCACTTTGTAGATGTCAGCTCACTACTTGTGAAAGTTAGTTGGGGGGCTGGCCAATCTCAACCTTGGTTGAACAGCAGAGCAGAACTTTTCCATGGAGGATGGTCATCCTTGGAAAGAAGGATCTGGGTCAGTGAGTACAGGTAGGGTGTACTATGTTCAATTAGCAGGATGGCAGCGTACCAAACTGAGAAGTCTCCTCTCATCTCTAGTAGAAGCACCTGCTCATCAAATCTGTTCATTTCCCCTTACTTTGGGAGGTTAACACAAGGGACCAGTAACAAAAGATCAACAGTATATGGTTTTGAAGAACAGTTCTGTGAGCGATAGTGTTTTAAAATGTTGCTTGCCTAAGGTTTCTATCATGGAGCTCCAGCGTGAACATTATTTTAGTGACTGCGCTCTGCTGAGCACCCTGATAGATGCTGCTACCCTGTTTGGGCCGAGGGAGAGCCAGCAGAGCAAATCGGGCAGGAAGAAGGAGGTCAAGAGGAACTCAAACGCGTGAGACTTCAAGCGCTCAGTAAGTATATCTGTCATCTTTTCTGCTAAGTGGAAACTAATATTTGTTTGCTTTTCCATTTACAAAAGAGCATCTCATTTAAGAATAATTTCTTAAACAGAAAAATCTTCATAGAAGTTCTTAAAAGTTTTCATCACATCATAGTTACAAACAAAATTTATAACTGTGTTGGATGTTGACTATATTTATTGTGGTGATCATTTTGCAATACACGCAAACACTGAATCATGTTGTATACCTGAAACTAATATGATGTTATACATCACTTATACCTCAATACATTTTTTTAATTAAAAAAAATATTATTATCCTAATAGTATTCCATTTCTACTGCTTATTCTAATTCACCCAGCGGGTAAATTGTAGGAGAGAGCCTCCAGGTACACATAGTTCTCTTTTCACAGCCACTCTTTTGTCCCTTTAATTATGGGAGGAGCTCCCTCAATGCACGGCCTGTGTCTTCTATAGTATGAACTCCCGTCCCAGCATATTGAGTCTTTGCACACAGTGGCAAGTCAGTAAGTGCTGTCACGAATCTGATGGGTAATAAAATTTTGTGCATTAGTGCAATGGTGCTTTTCCTTCTCAGTGCAGCATGGCTGAACAATCACATCTGCTCCCTGCACGGCTTGCTGTAATCATGGCAGTAGCCTCTGGCTAGAGGGCCAGTTTTTGTTCAGAAAGCCATCTTCAGTCTCCCAGATACATGTGGCTTTCAACAGAATTGCTGATTTTCAAGCATTTTAGAGGAAGATGAAATTTCATATCCACAAAAACAAGACAGCAACTGCTCTGGCAAGCAGACATGATAATCCAGCTAAGTTTAGTCTTTATGATGAATCATCTAGAGACTGTTAACTTGCTCTGGGTCGTTTGCCGTTTTATTTTTAGTAAATCTGAATTTCAGTTAAATCCATTTGGCGGTACATAATCGGAGTGGATTCAGTCCAAACTAGGTAATTATAGGTCAGCTGGGGGTGATTATCTCCATCCATGAGCTTGCCTGGGGGTAAGAGGCTCTTTGCAAGGCTTTTAAAGCAACATCGTCTTCCTCAGGACCAATTTAGTATAAATGAAGCTCTTTAAGGGCTTTTCTTGCATCATCTTAACTCAGTTTGCTGTCTTTCTGCCTCTTCCTGGGCAAATTAATCTTCTGGCCAAAATTCTTTTTGAAACAGTGAGAATAAAGAGTGCGGTTGTGCTGAGCTGATACCAATAGACATGTCTGCTGTAGCCAGGCCACCTTCACTTTGGGGTGTCCTTTTTTGGAATATTTTACAAGACATTCCTGGACAGCTTCAAACCACGCTCCATCATTAGGAAAGAAATTTCACAAGGATACTCTCTCTCTTTAAATTTTGTAGCCCTTAAAGAAAGTTCTAAGGAAGATTGGCAAGGCACTTTTCTTTGTAGCCATTAGCAGGAGAAAGCAAATGCTTTCGTATTAACTGGCTTAAGGCTGCGGGGCTGGTTTGTGTCTCTCGTGGGAGGGACGATCCTTGGTGTGGCAATGAGAATTTCTGATCTCCCAGCACGAGCTTCTCCCTGAGCACCCGTTTTTTTCTGTTGTTGAGCAGGCAGCATCTCCCTCATCTGGTCGACTCCTCATTGAGCCTCTGCTTCCTTGGCATCTTGTCTGACTCCCATGATGAGATCTAAGAGGTCCTAATAAATGTATCATTAACATCACATGCTTTAGATCTTCTAATTTTCACTATCTGCTTAGGGATTCTAGCAGGAAAAAGAAGAAATGTCTATCATTTAGACTCTGCTGGAAATAAGCCCAAATTTCCCCAGTAGTGGTTGTATATTATTTCAGAAAATATTTTTTTGGAAATCCCTTTGATGACCATGTCAGCCTATAGGCTTCCTTCATTGATCACTGGCTGCAGACAAAATTTCTGGCCTCATTTAATCTGGAAATAGAACTTTCATATCTCTCACTCTTGAATCTAAATTGCAACAAATGCAATATGTTTGTGCCACTTAAAACATGATATGGTGAAAGGAAATTAATTTGTTAAGTTAGAATAACATGGGTCAACTAATGCAGCAGTCATCCATTGATTAATCTTGCCATGCTTATGTAATCTGAGTCTCAGTTTCTTAGCTTAGGTAATGGTAAAATATGTATTCCACAGGATTATGGAAATCATCAGAAATGGTTTACAAACCAATAAATATTCCAAAGCTAATTGTTGTTAGCTTATTACTAACTTATACATCCATATGGTCTAATTTAGTCACACATATAGGAGGCAGAATTTGGTATTTTATATTGGTATGTGTCTAGGCTCTGTGAGTACCGTGTATGTGACCATTTCTAATACTAGCAGTGTGACAGGTATAGATAGAAACAATATAAGCCAGGTGAGCATGGAGTGGACTAACTAATAACTAAGAAAAAGAAACTGAAATAAAAAAAATCGATGGAGTTTTAGAATCATAAATCTGTAAATCACCCGAAAGATGATGTAATGTGTTTGGATTTATGGGAAAGTAAGTTCCATAGATATCATGGGATCTGTTCAAAATCTCCTTAGCTAGTTACAGACCTGGGCTGGCCCTAAGTCTCCTGACCAGACCCCTCAGCCACCCCATCCCATGCCCCATCGTGTGCACACTGCCATTGTAATATGGTCTCCTTAAACTCTAGATGCAGGCACACTGGGTAAATATGAAGTGTTACCAATTAGAAGTGAGGGATAACCTAGAACCCAAGGTATATTTGCCACATGAACAAAATATTACAACCGACTTGTACAGTGCTCATCATTTTTGTTTGGCTCCTACCTTCCCCTGAGCCCTAACAACAAGGGTTGGTTTAGCTCTTTTTGCTTCTCTGACCTCTGCCTCTGTCTTTCTGTGATCACCTCAGATACATTTATGATTCTGTGGATGGCAGGGAATACTGGAATCTTTTCTTTTTTTCTTCTCCCGTCTGGTGGGAAATATCCTGTGACATTCAGAGTCAGATTTCTGATATTCATTCTGAAGATCTTGAACCCAGTTTATTACAATACACTCATATTTGACTTGATAAACTAGGGTCGACAGGCAGTAAAATGAGGGCCAAATAAAATTCTAGATTGAAGTCAAATAGTTGACATGTTTAGTAGTAAGAATGGAGTCCATCCTGTTGTAACCAAATCAATTCTCTTTAAAAGATACAGAACATTTCCCAAGATTCAAACCAATCCCCAGAACTTATTTTAGAGGGAAAACTGCTGTTGGAAAATAACTTGACTAAATAACAATCTTAACACGCCTCAATTTCCTCTGTAAAACAGGGATAATAACCTATTAGCAGAGATGAAAGGAGGCTCCAAAGAGGTAGGAAATTTAGTGCACTTAGCACAGTGCCTGGCATATAGTAAGTACTGGAAAAGGAAAACTAATTTTTTTTTAAAACAAAATTTGAGAAAGGAAATAATCTCCTTTAGCACCAAAGAGGGAGTGATATTTGTAGGTTATATTGGACGGGGTACAGATGTGAGTTTGTGTTGTGTTAACTGCTTAGATCAGGGGACACAGAGAATGAGTCAGGCTCCAGTTCAGCTCACTGGTCCATCTCTAACTCTGTAGGGCGTTAGCTGGAGATATCTGAGCTATTCCATTTAGAAAGCAAGCTAACCATATAGATCATGTTTTATAGGTGAATATTAAAAATGGTTTTGATTCAGTAAATGTTCAGTTTGATTAGTCGAAGTACTTCCTAAACTGTATTTAAATCTATTATAGGTAACACTGCCTGATTCCAGATGCTTCTAACCCCAGTCCCTGGAGTAGTTAAAGTTCTCATTGCTGAATTATCACTAACTGAATTCTTGAATGGTCCGGCTCAGTGTAGCACTGACATCAGATAATGGCACAAAGAAAAAGTATACTTTTCTATAAAAAGACTCCGCTTCTCTTATTATATGGCCTAGGGATAAGAGACAGTATCAATACTATATAAAAGCATAGCTAATTAGAATAGATAATTAGGAAAAAAAACCAAGCTAGACATGCTGCAAATTTTCATTATCTATCAAATTTTAATAAATTGCCTTTTCTAATTTTGTTATTTTATTCATATCTGTTTTATGTGACTCATTAAAAAATGGTAGGCATAATTATTTTAAAACAAAACAGAACAAAATAACCGGACTTTATTAAAGAAACTGAATTCAGTTTTCTGAAAATAATTTGGAAATGGAAATATATTTTAATTAAGCCAATTTTAATGTAATAAGAGTCATAGACTTGTAGTACCTCAGAAGATGACTAAGTTCTTTTAAGCTTATTCTAATTTGAGAGGAAAAAAAGGAGTGATAACTTTGAACTAACTCTTTAAATAGCCTGAAAAAATAAGGATACTGATTTCTCTTTCTTCTCTTCCCGTACGATGGACCCTCTTTCTCTTTTAAGATCTCCCGATGTTGAAAAATGCTCTTTCAGGTTTTATACTATTTCCCTTCAGTTTCTGTTCTATTAATAAACCCTTGAATTACACTGTTGACTAATCATATTGTCCTAAATTTTATTCGTATATTTAAAATTAAATTTTAAAGCATAATAAATCATCCATCTAACAATATTTATTCAATAGCGTTTATCTAGTGCTTGCTGTTTCCCTAGGTTATGAAGATATTAACTTGAGTAAGACCTACCTCACAGAGCTCATTTACATTTGTCATCTGTCCTTGTCCAAGTCGTTCCAGAGACACTTACCCAGCACATTTAGAATGTCCCAGATAGTCACAGATTCAAGCTATGACGTTGATTTTCTTTGGTTTTCATCACTATGACACTTGACTCTTGCTGGTGACATTTTGGTACCTTCTTGCTACTTACTCAACTGAAGATTAACTAGAATTTTAAAAAAGAGTTTAGACACCACTTACCAAGGATCTGATAAGCAGTGCTTTGCCAGAAATAAGGCTCTGGAGTCTTAAATTTTTTCCCCCCTCATTCTGTTACCAATTCTTTGTGTAACCGCATCAGTTTCTTCCACTGCAAAATTCTATTAATAAGTCTGCTGAGAGCTCTTTGAAGATTTGCCAAAACTAAGATCAGCCATAAAAATTTTCAGCTTTTGGGCTTCCCTGGTGGCGCAGAGCTTGAGAATCCGCCTGCCGATGCAGGGGACACGGGTTCGTGCCCTGGTCTGGGAAGATCCCACATGCCGTGGAGCGGCTGGGCCCGTGAGCCATGGCCACTGAGCCTGTGCGTCCGGAGCCTGTGCTCCGCAACGGGAGAGACCACAACAGTGAGAGGGCCAGCGTACCGTAAAAAAAAAAAAAAAATTTTCAGCTTTTGACAAAGTAGCACAACTAGGTTTCTTTTATCTTCTTTTAAATTGTCTGATACAGAAACTTCATTTTGCAAAAATCTAATCAAACACTAATTCATTTGCAAATAATGGGCAAAAAGATCTCAACATCAGATATCCTCATTTTTACATCAGGGGATCTCTCTGATTTGTATGTAATGAGATATATTTCCTGTAACAAATCACCTATTCCCGTTGGCATACACAGGAGTATGTTCCCAGAAGGAAAGAAAACAGGACAGTGCCACTCCCATCACACAATATATAATCTGTTAACAGTCATTTTATTTTACTTGCTTTTAAAACAATTTAAATATTTTACATTTTTCCATGCATAAACGTGTGCATGTTATTCTCCTATAATGCCTTTTCACTAAGTTAGTCAAATGGCTAAACTATCAAAACTTGCAAACTCATTTTAGTATGGGGCATATATTTAAGTGGAGCACACAATTATTCCATCCTCAGGGGTCCTCTCTGAGTCTGGCTTTGAAAATTTAAACAGTCGTACTGGTTATGTCATTGCTTCAGTTGTTTGCCAGGCCCTGCTAATTACAATAAAACCACTGGAGGCATCATTTAATCAGTCCACCCGTAGCAATGTTCTATAAAGGATGTGCACTCTCTTTAAAAAAAGACTGGACTTCTAGAATTAGATTATCTAGCCCAGCCTTCTACAAGCATCCTTTTTTTTTTTTTTTTTTTTTTTTTTTTTT
>NC_041223.1:20083531-20178381 GCF_002837175.3 Physeter macrocephalus | reverse complement strand
TCTTCCCGGACCGGGGCACGAACCCGCGTCCCCTGCATCGGCAGGCGGACTCTCAACCACTGCGCCACCAGGGAAGCCCTACGAGCATCCTTTTGAAGATAACTTTGGAAGGTGGTATCCAACCACCACTTGAATATGTCAAGGGTAACTCACTAATGAATGATGGGACGTTCCATTCCAGTGTTGGATAGTGCAAAGTCCTTTCCCAAAAGTGCTAGTTATGGCCGCCGAATAAATGGAGGACAAGTCTTCTTCTGTCTCAGGACTGTTTCTTAAATATTTGAAGACAAGACTGTTTCTTAAATACATGAAGATAATATCGGGGTAGAATCAACCTCCTAGCCTACTACTCTGTCCAGTTGGACTTCTCCAGTATTTGCACCAGCTTTTGAGAAATGCTGGCTCAGAAAGTTTAAACACCTCAGAGGTTTCCAATCCACTTTACGAGTTAAGGGCAAAGTGGAAGGCAGGAGTGCGGTGTGCTGTGCAGACCTGCTTGGTAATCGTGAAGTCAGATAGCCAGGCAAGGGCAGAAGGGTACGAGACTAAAAGAAGAGAGGGTCTGGCAGGCAAAGGATTTACATGACAGGGAGCTGGGATGCCCTGACAGTAGTTGCTGGCACAGCTCCCTGAACGTTTGTGCTTGAACCTTAAGCACTGCTGTGGAATACAGAGGTGCTACAAGAGAAAACTTAGTGGTAAACTGTGTTGGGGAAATCCTGGATTAAATAGAATTAAACAGGTTTCTTTATCGCAGGACTTGTCAGTCTTTAACATACTGCAGTAGATTGTCATTCTCCCACAGGAAGGTGTAAAATACAATGTTTTAAAAGCCCTTTAAACCTGGAATCCTTTCTTTTTGCAGGCAACTTGGGTCTGTTAACTCATCCTCCTTTTGGATGGCCAGCTTCTCTGAGCTTAAGGGCTCATAATAATTTCTCACGTAATTAAAATAATCTCGGGTTGAAAGGAGACAGGATTATTATATGCCAACTCATTATGGGAAATATGAATTCACATTCCCTATGATAGTTGCTATCAAAAGTAGATGTCCTTCAGAATCACCAAGGGAGCCAGTCAATAAAATAAGGCATCTGGACCCTAGCTCAGTATCAGAATCTCCCGTATGGAGACATGGAGTCTGCATGTTGAAGTTTCCAGGTGTCTTCTCTTCGGCCATTCTGTCACTGCCATCACGTCCACAAGACCCCTAATAGATCATTGGACCTATCCCTAAATAATACACAGTGAGCAACTGAGCCTAGTTAGGAGCTGAGGCTTCGCAAAGACCTAAGTCCCATGGTGACTGTTACATGGTTTGTGGCCTTGGATAAACTTTCCAACCTTCCTAAATTTTGATTTCTTCATCTACTTCATAATACCTTCCTCATAATGTTTTTCTGAGGATAAACTGGAAAAAAAGCGAAGTGCCTACTTTGTTTCATGGCAAATACTGAGTTCTGACACAATATCTGGTAGCTCTTGTTATTGTTATTTTCATAAGTATGTTTAAATTAATTATATATAGCTGAAGAGGAAACATTGTTTGACATAACTTCAAAATATTTTTAGTTAAAAGCAGGTGAGTCTCCTGAAAGCTGTGTATCTCCTCCCTCAATATCTGTGGCTCAGAATAGGAAACAGTCAGATGTTCCAGAAAGTTGACTCAAGGCTTTGTTTCCTTTTCTTAGAAGCTAGGCTTTGACTCTGGCAATGGTATAGGTTCAGTATAATTTGGAATACTTCTGTATATTATAGGGTGTGTCATTTAACAAAAGCTAAAACTTGTATTTATGAGTGTGTTTCAAGGATCTCACCTAAAGAGCCCCTTTGCCAGATGCTGGGCAGAGCTTCAGGACTCTGCCATAGTCAGCATTTGCTTGATTATTTCCATGGTATGAATGGCTCGGAGCTCACCAGCCCCTGAAGCAGTAAATCCGATTTCTGGGAAATGTCAGTTAGGAGAAAAGTCTCTCTTGCAGTGGGAAACCTGGGAAACCTGGGCTCTGGAATAGTTTCCTTCCACCATAGTACAGACAAACTTCTCTCTGAATTGGTAAGCAGAGTTTTCTGCAGCCACCTTTATATCGATGGTACACCCTTTCAGGTTTCTCCTTTTTGCAGGGGTTTCTGTTACAACTGCCTGCCGTTTTGGAACCCAAGATCTTAAATTCCATCATTGTCTCAGTGTTAGAGCCATTGTCCATTAGGGTGAATTTCTGGGTCTAACAACAGTCCTCTTTCTCATCCCATCTTAATCCCATATTTTCTTCTTCCTTCTGTCCTATGGAGATTTTCCTTTCTTGTAAGATTTCTCACTGCAATTTCCAGCTGTCTGCTGACGTCACCCAAAAGGTCTTGTTTCTTTTCCACATAACAGTCCTTTACATATTGGCAGATATGGCATTCTATTTCCTTCCATAGATTTAACATTCCCTGTTACTCAGTTTACTCAGATTTTGGTCCATGTTCTTTAGATACTCTTTACTCTTTCAATTTACCTTAAAGACACAGTCCCAAAGCCCAATGCCTCAGGACATGTTTTAACCAATGTAAGTAGACTAGACTACCCTTCCTTTGTTCTGAATGCTATTCTTCTGTTAATTCAATCTATGATTGTATATACTGGTTCATTTTGCCAGTCCTGCAATCTGTTGACCCAGATTAAGTTTAGTCAAAGAAAGGTCTTCTATGTGCTGCTGTAATACTGGATAGAATTAAAGTTTAATTCTCTTGACTGGTTTCAGTAAATTTAAAGAGATTGAAGATAAATGTTAATTACATTGATTTTTGGAGAACTCAGTGATTTCTGTTATCTATTTGAAGTATTTTAGTTGGATTATGGTCAAACAAAAATATTTACAAGTGAAACCTATGAAATTAATTCAAAGACACCATAATTTACCAAGTAGAAAAAACCAAAACTTCACTGAAATGTATTCAATATGTGGCTGATTTGGCCTTTTCGCTTTTATTGGCTCAATTTATACATTTTTTACAAAGGTCAGTGTTTTTCATTTTGGTTCTTCTTTTTCACCGCGGGCCTCTCACTGTTGTGGCCTCTCCCGTTGCGGAGCACAGGCTCCGGACGCGCAGGCTCAGCGGCCATGGCTCACGGGCCTAGCCGCTCCGCCGCATGTGGGATCTTCCCGGACCGGGGCATGAACCCGTGTCCCCTGCATCAGCAGGCGGTCTCTCAACCACTGCGCCACCAGGGAAGTCCTGGTTCTTCTTTTTAATTTTTCATTGTCACTGGCCTTGTGACAATACCTCTAATTTAACATACAAAATATTCAACCTACTTTTTTCTGCAAATTTTTCCTCCCGCCAATGAAAATTTAACTCTACCAAATACTTGAAGATAAATTTGGTTTAATTCAGCAGGTTGTTTCCATTTTTAAAAGGATAGGTGGTACAGTTACTGCCATCTGGTGGAGTGCTTTAGGGGAAAGAAATACAGCAACTAGATTAGTTAAAACATTAAAAATACTGAGCAAGGTAAAATTTCTTCATTGAATCAGTATACTCATTTAACTGAAGCTGTGTAAAATTAATCCAAGCCCACATGAAACTTAAATTAATCTGAACCAAAGAAAAAGAAGTGGTATTTAATTATACTCTTCTTCAAGTTATTAATTTACTGTCCAAACTGGGGACATTTCTTAAAATTATAATTCACATTTGGTTGCTTAGACATGGAGGTAAAAGTCAGGAAAACCTAAACTCAAAAATTTCTATCTTCGATTTTCTTAGTTTTTGACACTTTGTATTAATGTTTGTATTCCTTTGTGGATTAGCCTCATTTAGGTTTTGGGGTTTTTTGGGTTTTATTTTTTTACGCTCATCTGAGTTTTATAGGTTGCTCTATTTAACATTCCAACAAATCAAAATCATGTAAATTTTATATTGGTGTTTCCTCACCCTGTAGTCCCTTTCTTCCCAAGTATTCTTCGTTATTCCTCTTCTTGGTTCATGAATAAATAGTGAAGGATCTAATCCCAATTTTATCATCTTCCTGCTAAACATCTCAGGTAAGCAATTGTACCTTTCATTCTCAGTTTACACTGCATAATGACAGGAATTTACTCATTTATATTATATGATCTCTTACAATTCTGAAACTCCATGAAGTCATGAACAAATTAATTAAATTGATTTGATCAATTAAATTTAATAGAAGTGTTAGCATTTACTTGAGGCACCAGAAGCTGGTAGAGTTGCCTAGACTTCAATCCTAGACTGAACAAGTAGCCTTCCCTTATATCATACCACATGGGCAACTGCTTGGTTTATTTTTTAAAATTTATAACACATTTATTGTTTCTTTTATTTATCAACATAATAAGTCTATGTTAGGTTTTGGGGACATAGTCATAAATAAACAAAGACCATTAGGAAGATAGACAAAGTAACAAATGATTACAATATAACTCAGTGGTTCATCAAAGTTAATATCCATAAAGATCGACTTTAATGTCAAAGTGATATAATTGAAGATACCTGGGCTTTACTCCTGGAGATTCTAATTCAGTAGGTTTGGGATAAAACCATAAACCTATGTTTTTCAAAAGCATGTCAGGTGGTCCTAATGCAAAACTTGACATGGGGAACACATTAGAAGACAACTTGATATGGGGATGAATGTTATAAAAAAGGTAAGAACACACAGAAGGAGTGTTAATTTGGTTAGAACGATTCAGGGAGGCTGATTAGGAGTAAAGCAAGAGAAGAATGAATCCAGGAAGAGGTCTAAAATCCCAAGCAAAGAAATGAGAGTTCCAGGTGGGAGAACTTGGCACTTTGAGGGGATACCAAGTAGTTCAGTATTTCTGAACGGTACAACTTGGGGATGAAATTGACCACATATTCAGACGTAAAGCAAGTGTCAATAAATTTCAAAGAATCAGTCTAATTTGGACAAAGTTTTCTGATAACAATGCATTTCATTTAGAAATCAGTACATTTTATAACTGCATATGCCTGGAAATTTAAAACCCAGATGTTTAAATAGTTCATAGGTCAAAGAAGAAATCATAAGAAAAATTAAAAATGACAAAATTGAAATCTAATGAAAATGCTACACATTTGAACTAGTGGGAAATAACTAAAGTAGCATTTACAAGAAAAATTAGAACCTTAAGATATGCATTTAAATAAGCAGAAAGTTTGAAAATTGAAGTGGAAGGAAAGAAATGATTAAAATATAAGCTACTGAAAGTAGAATCCAAATACAACAGAATAAGAACGGGATTATTTTATCAATTTACAATGTCTTCGGTAATTGAAAAAGGCATGCACATGCACGTGTGCATATATTTTTGGACTAAGAATTATTTAAGCATGTGAGTTATTAATTATTTGACCTCTGAATTGGACTTATGAGTTGTTCAAACATGTAGGTTTTAAATTTCCAGACATATGAATTAAAAAAAATAAGGTTTGTAGTCGTTGTTATTGATTTCCAGATCTAGGCCAAAGTTGGTACACCTCCATAATCCACCGTAATGTGATTCCAGCTGTATCCAAGAATATGTACATTCTTTTTTGAAATGCATTTTCATGAGATCAGTTACTGGACAAATGAGCACATTGTTAAGCCGTAGATCTCAGCATGAGGCATGACACGACTCCTTACAGTTTTCCCACCTAGTGATCAGAGAAAGGATGTCTTGCTGTCAGGGTTATGGACAGAGATCCAATCCTTTATGTATGTGTCATATAAGTATCTTTCTTCATTGTATGTCAATAAGGTAAAGAAAAAAACCCTTATTTCCAAAGTAGTTAATACCTGCAAGTAAATAAATGTGTTATTTTTGACAAAATCTTCAACCTTGGGGGATCGGCGCAATACCGTTTTTATTTCTAACAACAATTACAAAAACAAACATGTTCTGATAATACAACTGAGATAGAAAGAGCCTGTACAGCTGAGTATTCTTCTTAAATACCAAGTTAATCCTACTTCAGTAGACCTTATCTTTCTTAAATTCTTGCCCCTAACCCAGTGATACTGAAGAAAAATATCTGCAGCAATTTATGGTCCATAAATATGTTGTATTAGGCTGGGATTATAATGAAAAACAGTGCTGATAATCCTGGACACTTCATCTGCCTCTCTCCCTTTTCACTGCATGCTATTAAGACTCTTGCTGGCACTGCAGGTATTGGGAGTTTCGGAGAATCTTTGAGCAAGGCAGGAAGCCTTGAAAAGCTAGCTTAAGACCTTGGAGAAGGTGACTATTGCAGAAAAGAATGAACATAGTAGACCTGATACTGCTATTCCTAGAAAGGCCTGTTTGCAAGTTGAGCCTTGATTAGTGTTTGTTAACTTGGCTGGTAAACAGTCCTCAACACTGATACAAAACTTCCACTAAATAAAAGAGTGGCTCACTGTGCTTTAACTATTTGTAAAAACAATATGGTTTATACTGAACACCTGCTTTCCTTAGGAGAACTTGGAATTTTGGTACATGGTAGGCTGAGGGTGCCTGTGTTACTAGACTCCAGTAAAAACCTGGGGCACTGAGTCTCTAATGAGCTTCCTTGCTGGACAACATGTTGTCACAATTCAAAGCTGGGGGAGTTAAGTATGTCCTATGAGACTTTAGTTGTGGAAGCTTGTGCCTGGTTTCATCTGGACTTTGCCCATCTGCCTTTTTCCCTTTGCTGATTTTTCTTTGTATCCTTTCCCTGTAATAACTTACAGCCATTAGTATAACTATGCTGAGTCCTGTTAGTTCTTCTAGAAATCATGAAACCTGAGGGTGGTCTTGGAGAGCCACAACACAGTAACACACAGGAATAGATATCCAGGAAAGATAAGCCTGTCATGTAATGTTCCCTATTCATTTTGCTTGTAAGTGGAATAATACAAAGGAAAAAGAGGCATACATTTGACCAATCTGAGGTTTATCTGGACTAATAAACATCCTTTAAAGCTGTAAAAATGTCTTCTAAAAGTTCCAAGGGGTTCATCAGTTACATACTGCATGAGCAAATAATACGAATACCCAATACTTTGTAACGCTTACACTAGGCGTTGTCCCAAATTCATTACATGGTTTGTGTTATTCAATCCTTTCATTGCCTTATAACAGAATCTGTAATTATTTCTACTTTACAAATAGAGACTGAGGCTTAGAGTGATTAAGTGACTTGCCCTGGTAACATATCTAGTGAGTAGCAGAGTCAGGGTATGGACATAGGGTGTCTGATTCCAGAGCCCACCCTCTTAACCAACACTCTTCCTTGTTATTTCAGGATTTTCTAATCCCCCACAGAAGGAAGAGGAATTTTGATTGGAAGAAGGAGGGATAGGTAATTTTGGAATATAGAACACTTGATTCCTAGTAGGTGTAGATTGCAACTCCCTATATTCCATCATACTGTGATTCCATCTGTATCAAAAAATAATCATACATTGTACTGAAGACATAAGGGAAGGGTCCTGGAGCTTTTTTGTCCCAGAGGCCTGAAAAGAGGGACTAGAAATGTAAAAGAGATGAGAAAATGAATTAGGAAAGTAGCAAAGGTAAACTTAACCTATTTTTTAAAATGTGCCTAGAACCCAGTGATCTTACTAAAGGAAGAAGAGAGGGCTCAGAGTTTGGAAATTCAAGGAAAGCAGAGGCAGAGGACTAGTAATAAAGACTATACAGCTATATATTCAATTCATCATATATATAAAATGTACATGTCTCCAGAGGTCTGCAAAGGAGTCTTCTCAAATCTTTATTGGAATACTGATCTAGGTTTGCATATAAGGAAACTATCTGAGTCAGGGGAAAGAATCACAGAAAGGAGCAGGCAGAACAATTCCCAGAGCTCATATAGGGTCAGGAACAATTGATGTTCCCAAAAACCAGAGTGGGAAAATATCTTCATACACAGGGCATTGGATACAGTTTTCAGGAAGTTATTATCTCAGTAGTTGACAGATTAGCCCCAAATTACCCCAAGCAGAAGAAACATGAAGAAACCACCACAAAGTATATCATAATAAAGCGGCTGAAATCAGTGCTAAAGAGAAAATGTTAAAATCAGCCTGGAAAAACAAAGACATGTTAAGTATAGAGCAGTGACAGCCAACTTGTCATCAGAAAACACTTAACCCAGAAGAAAATGGTCAAACATCTTTAGAGGACTGAAAGGAAAAAGAAAAATCAACCTAGAATTCTTATATCCAGGAAACATTATGTTTTAAAAATAAAATAAAAATAAATACTTTTTCCAGACATAAAAAGGCTAAGGAGAATTTATTACTATCAGAACTTTACTACAAAAAATGTTAAGATAAATCTTTCAGGAGGAAAGAAAATGTTACCAGAAGTTTGGATCTACACAAAGGAATGAAGAACATGAGAAACAGTAATTATATGGGAACATTTAAAAGCTTTCAAAGCATTTTAAAGACTTTAAAAGATAATAGGCTTTTAATAGCAAAAATAACAGTGTATTTTGGGGTCTATAACATATGTAAAATAAAATATGACACAAAGGCCAGAAAGAAGTAAGGAAATGGAAATACATTGTTGTAAGTTCTTATACTATACATGAAGTTGTATCATATTACTCGAATGTAGAAGTTAAAGATGCATGTAAAGATGTATATTGCAAATATTAGAAGTACCATTAAAACTCCCAAAAGGGGTTTAACTAATGATCCAACAATGTAGGTAAAGTGGAATAATCAAAAACATTCAGTTAATACCAAAACAGCAAGAAAAGAGGAAAAAAACCCCAACAACAAACACTAGGTAGGACATATAGAAAACAAATAGCCAGAAGGTAAGTTTAAGCCTTACTTTATCAATAATTTCATTAAAAATTAATAGTATAATTAAAAGGCAGAGATTGTAAGATTGATATAAAAGGAAGACTCAATCATATGCTATCTAGAAAAATTCAGTTTAATTATAAAGGACCAGGTAGTTTAATGTGAAAGGATCAAAAATAAGAGTTCATAAAATACTAATCAAAAGAAAGCTACAGTGGTTATGTTAATATTAAACAAAGTAAATTTTTGAAACAAGGAATATTACCATGGGTAAAGAAGGTCATTTCCTAGTGATAAAGGTGTCAAATGATCAAGATATAACAATCTTAATTTTGTTTTCCCTTAATAATGTGCTTTAAAGTACATGAAGTAAAAACCAATAAAACAAAAAAAAAGACAAATCCACAATTATATTTGGATATATTAACATCCTATTCTCAATAATTAATAGAAGAGGAAGGCAGAAAAATCAGTAAGAACACACTAGTTTTGAATGGCACTATCAACCTATTTAATCTCATTGACATTTACAGAACACTTCACCCAGAACAGCAGAATGTATATTCTTTTCAAGTGCTCATGGAACATTTATGAAGACAGACCATATTCTGGGACATAAAACAAATTTCAATAAATGTAAAAGGACTGAAATTTTAAAAGTATGTTCTCTGACCACAATAAAATTAAATTAAAAAAAAAATCAACATCAGAAACATATCTGGAAAATCCCCAGATATTTGTGAATTAAATAACACATTTCTAAGTAAAGGATGAGTCAAAGAAAAAGTTTACACGGGAAAAATAGAAAATATTTTGAACTAAATAAAAGTGCAACTACCATGCAGTGAAACTTGTGAGTTGCAGCCAAAGTAGTGGTTAGAGGAAAAATTTATAGCAATAAATGCTTATATTTGTAAGACCTCAATCAGTAATATAAATTTCTACCTTAAAAAACTATAAAAAGAAGACAGAGAGAGTTAAACCAAAGTAAGCAAAAAGAAAGAAATAATAATATGAGTATTCAATGAAATAGAAAATACAAAAACAATATAGAATATCAATAAAACAAAAAACTATTTGAAAGATCAATAAAATTGAAAAAGGTATAGTCAGACTGATGAGAAAAGAGAAGACATAGGTTACCAATAACAGGACTGAGGGAAAAGGCATCACTACAGATCAGGCAAATATTACAAGATTAATAAGGGAATAAAATAAACAACTTTATGGCCATAAATTTCCAACTTGTATGAAATGAGCAAGTTTCTTGTGAGGTAAAATCACAAAAGTTACTAGTAAATTCTAACAAACACTGAAAGGAGAAATATTATCAATTCTACATAATTTTTAAGGTTAAGTCTTGAAATCAAGTGGTGTTAAGTTCTCCAACTCTGTGTTTCTTAAAAATAAATTGTGTTTCTTTGTGTCTATTTGCAGTTGTTGTATTTCTGTGTAAAGTTTAGAATCTGCTTCCTAAAAATAGAAGAAGACTCTTCCCAAATCACTCTATGAGGCCAGCATTACACTGATACGAAAGCCAAAGATGATACAATAAAAAGGAAACTGTTTATCACATTTCTCATAAACATAGATGCAAAAAATTCTTTACAAAAGTTTAGCAAATCAAATTCAGCAATATATAATAAAAGGGAGAAAAAAATCATAACCAAGTGGGACTTAGTTCAGTAGTACAAGATTGGTTTGACATTTGAAAATCAAAATTGTAGATCACTTCTCAGTCTTCTGCCTAAGATCAACTGTAATTTCTGTTCTTATCAGTTTAATATCTGATATATCCTTCAGCCAGGACAAAAAAAAAAGAAAAAAGAAAAGGAAAGAAAATCATTGTAATTCACCATATTAACAAACTAAAAATTAAAAATCATATGATCACCTCAATAGGTGCAGAAAAATCATTTGACAAAATTCAACACCCATTTAGACAAAGGATTCTTAGCAAATCTAGGAAAATAATGAAATTCTTCAACCTGTCAAAGGTCACCTACAAAAACCCTAAAGCTAACATCATACTTCATGGAAACTTTATATGGAAATGCAAACAATTGCAAATAGTCAAAACAATTAAAGCACACACATGCAAAGTTGAAGGACTTACTACCTGGTTTCGGGGCTTAACCCTAAAGCTATAGTAATCGAGACAGTATTTGGATAAATAAAGACATACATTGATAGAACATAGTGGGGTATGTGTATAAATCTAATTGATATCCAGCAAAACTGCCAATTGATTTTCAACAGAGGTGCCAAGGTAATTCAAAGAAGGAAAAGATCTTTTCAACAAATGATGTGGAAACAATCAGACAAGTATATATAAAAATTAATAAGGAATAAAGGGAAAGAAATTAAACCTCAGTTCTTAGCTCTTATCTCACATCTACAAAAATTAACACAAAATTGATTTCAGACTGATTTTTGAAGTTTGACTCTTCAAAAGACACTGTTAAAGCAATGAAAAGAAAAGCCAGAGACTGGGAGAAAATATTTATAAAGTGCATATTCCATGAAAGCTTTGCATTCAGAATATGTAAAGAATTCTTACTACTCAATAAGAAAGTAAATAACCAAGTAAAAAGTAAGGGTTGAAACAAACACTTCACCAAAGATACACAAATGAAAAGATTTTCAACATCATTAGTTATTAAACAATTTTCAACCATAATGAGATAGCACTAATATTGCTAAAATTAAAAAGACTGACAATAAATGGGTGATTAAAATTGATGAAAGTCATTGAATTGAAAATTTGAGATGTGCATTTTATTGAAAATTATATCTTAATTTAAAAGTGGCTTCTTAAAAAGTTTCATAATTAATAAAATGTTAAGTTGGAAAAAGCTGCGTTAGTCATTCATATCTGAAAATAGAACTTTTACTCTTCCCATTTCAGTGTTTCTATGCATTATTAATATTAACAGTAGTAGAGTAGAAATAGTGGTAGTAACAGTACAAATAGTAAAGAGAGAGTGCTTTGGGTCCATATAAAATATGTCTTCCTATCTTCCTTGATGATTTAATCAGTTCTGTATAATTGGGGTTGTGGACATTTCCAGGGTGAGCATGATCAATATAGAAATCCTTATGCTGCTGATAAAATGTCCATTCTACCACAAAATGACTCCACAAGGAAGAAAAAAATGTTAATTTAAAATTTTCCTTTTCAAAGGATAAATAAACCTGATATTTAAGGGAAAAAGAAATACTTAATGCACATAACAGAAAACTCACTATATTATGAATTATCCAGTTAGAGCTCTTTAAATTGTTTTTGTTTTTTTTGTCCCCTAGAATAAGGAATGCATGAAGTTGGAATTCGCAGACTGATAAAATGTTTCCATGATGCCGCTTGAGGCCCTGGCTTTTTCTCTTTCCACTCAGCCTGTGTTCAGATTCTTCATGCATGTCTCCTAAGGGTTGACCCTTGGCTGCAATGCCTCTAGCATCACATCAGTGTTCCACGTGGGAAGAATGGAAAGGGCATAGTCGAAGGTCTTTGTCAATGTGCTTTTAAAGAGCTTTTTGAGAGGCCACACATAATGACTTCTGCTTACATTTCATTAGCCAGGAGAATGTCACTGGCCATACATACCTGCAAGGGAGGCTGGGAAATTTTTTTTTTTTTTTTAATGAGGAAACATTGATACCACAGAAACAACTGGGATTCTGATGGTGTAGAATAAAGGGAAATGGATAGTTAATGGACAACAAAGTGTCTGTTACAGGTTCTCTTCCTTGCAATTAATGGACTGCTCTTATTGACTCCCTGTCTCATACTGAAGACATTATACCTGTATACAAAATTTTAACCTAATTAGGTTTTGGATCTTTATAGATCTGGGAAATAATCCAACTATTTATATGGCGACTTCTGCTTTCCTTTGGTGTAAATTTTGAAGAAAAAGTGAGAGAATGTTTTCCTGAGTGGTGGAATGGCTGTGGCCCCTCTGTGTCTAGTATAAAGATTGTATTCCTTCAGATACTCTTGATCTTGACCTATAAAACTTTAAAGAAAAAGGTTTTCTTTTTCCCAAGAAACACATAGATCAGGTTACCCCTCCTGAAGGCTTTTAAATATATGTCTGAGTTATGCCTACTCAAAATGCTAATTCATCAAAAAATTGCATAAACACCAATTTATTAAATATTAGCCTTTTTTTTTTAACAAACATATGAATACTTGGTAAGTAGCATCCTGGAATGTTCATCAATGAGGAATTTTAATTTAACATGATTGCTTACTTTTTCTCCAAAAAGAATTAATTTGTCAGTCAATGGGTTGTGAAGTAATTCATTTACTTTAAGCATAATACACATTTTCAAAAGCAACTGTGATTTTGAGAAAAAATATAGATATATTTAGAAACAATGAGGAATACAGAAGCATTGCTGCCAAATGTATAAAATTATGATAAAAGGCCTAGAAAATTTCGATTTTATTCTTTATCCCTCTAGTCTGATTTTCTAAGACTTGCAGAAATTTGCTTTGACTCTATATAATGTCAAAAACATCCAGATGCAAAATGAAAAAGGTTTTGATATCTTTTAGACATAACTTTCATCTATCTGCTCTTCAATTTTCTTCATACTGAGAAAAGAAATGCTTGTTTCTTACCCACTGTGAAGAGATTTCCTTTAAAGTTTGAATTCTTTAGCCAAATTGATTCCATTGCATGAACAATATACAACTTCACCATGGGCCAAAGGATTTTATGGCCATCATTTTAGACTCCTTCTCTTCCTGTTCAAAAACAAAAGCAACTTCCCAACTGAAACAAGCTTGGAGCAGTTGTAATTAATAGAGGTTTAACTTGGAATAGGTGAAAAGAAGAACAAAGGAAAATAAAATGAATACTTATTGAGTATGCTAGTGATATGCTAGGCCCTTTCGTGTACCTCATATAGGGAATGCTGATTTAGGAGTCAGAAAACCTAGTTTCAGACCTAGTTCTATTATTAGATAAGTTTGAAATGTTGGACAAGCACACATCTATGCCTGGGCCTCATATTTCTTAGTTACACATGGAGATGTAATACTGATACCTACACTAAAAGATGTAGGATCAGTGTGTTTTCCATTGTCTGCTTTCTCAAAGGGAAACATGGATGTAACACTGAGTCAAAATAACTTCCTTTGTTGTTTAATATACTCATGAAGATGATTCATATTCTTCAGGGGGAATCTGACTGGGCCTCTCAAAGCAAGGTATCACTTGAGTTTGCACTGAGCCATAGCTGAACTGAACTCTTTGACTGACACAGCTCACCTATACCCTAGAAAAACTCAGTGAACTCCTATGAGGCTTCGGTATGATCCAGGCTTGACTAATTGACCACTAGAGCCAATAGTTTTGCCAGTTGGCTAAATAGTAATTATATTTGCTGTTTACTTAGCAGATCCTTTTTGGCTGAGCTCTGGGTTTTCATATATTACCTCAAATCTGCAGAACAAAACCTCAGAAGTGGGCATTAGTAGTCCTATTAGAAGAAAACAATTCCCCTAAAGGTAAAGTAATTGCCCGTGGCCAAGTAATCGTTAAATCCCAGAGATGAGACTCAAACCCAGGTCTGCTAGACTTCAAAGTCTTTTTCACACGTTCAAGCCTCAGTCAATTCCTAAGTTTGGGGGGGTGCTGGGTTCCCAATAGGCCATTTCCCGTGTAGCACTACCTTTGGCTAAAATAGGACTCCTTAGCATTTCCAAAGCAGTATGAAACTTTTGGAGAATTCCAGAAGTGTGTAATAAACTGTACCGGAGTAGAGAGTTGTTTAGAAAAATCACAGAGCTCCCTCAAATGGGAATACTAGGCAGAGAATTATAGATGGGTTAACATTTGAGTTGAGCTTGAAGGAAAAGGAAGGTTGACTGATAGGATGAGGCATGGAGGTTATGTTCAGGAGACACTGAGCGGTCCCTACCCACAGAAGTGCAGAGGAGTTGTAGCTGAGTTGGGCAATAATATTCAAGGAAAGGAAGACAAAGCAAGACTTAATGTGTGCTAATTACGTCCCAAGCCCTCTGCTAGATTCTTCATAGTTAACATCTCAAGGCCCTTTGAATAGGGGTGAGGGGTGTCAAGACAAAGAGATTGTAGTGTGTTTGAATTATTTGATGATGAGGATCCATTGAAGTCTTCTGAACAGAATGTAACCAGATTAGTGATGGGTTTTAGAGAGATTACTCTGTCAGTCCTCTGCTAAATACAGGAGAAAAGTTGAAAGAAGACCTGTTAAAGCTAAATGGAAGCCTAATCCACAGACACACATATAAATACCTTGGATACACAAATGCTTTCCTCTACCCCACCTCCAAGCGATAACTTGCATTTTTTAAGGATATTCATTTATTTTAATTTATGACAATAGTTTAATGAATAACAATAGCTAATATTTTCTGAGTACATAGTTAGGTACTATAGTCTATTCTAAGTGCCTTATATACATTTTTCAATGTATATAAAGGTAGACAGTTAGTCTTATTTGACAGAAACAGAAACTGAGGTTTAGACAGATTAAGGCACATGCCCGAGACCACATAACTGGGGCTGGTGCTGGCATTTGTACTCAGCTGTGAACCCAGAAATTTTGTTCCTAACCAATGTGGTGCTAAAGAACAGACCGAGTAAAGAAATACCCTGTCATTCCGAGAAAGACTTCGTTTCTTTTTAGAGGTTGAAAAATTGGCTTTTGAGGCTTGGATAGTAAATGAGTTAACATAATGTTAAAAGCATTTGTAATATTAGTCAGACTGTTGGCAATAACTCTTTAGGTAGATAGCCAATGAGATGGGCCCACTAAGAAGGAAGAAAACTTCAAAGTTCTATTCAAAGGAGATCCAGTAAGAATCACTTTGAAAAGAAGTGGGTCCAAATATGTTAGTGAAGAACATCAAATACCCGCCGTGCTTCCAAAATTAAGATCCAGCTGAAAGAGCTGAGAATTATGGAGGGATTTCTGTGCCAGCAGCTGGGTGGTGCTCCAATGTGGCAAGATAAGGCGAGAATGTATTGGAAGCACTGACTCATTCTACCCCCCCAGTGCAGCTATTCTGAGCTTACAGATAAAGTTTAATCGTTGAACTCAATTTGCTGTTAAGGCGACTTATTGAGAGGTGAGGATAATTGCAACTGATCTCTAGTCTCAGTGTATAATAGTCTCTTAAGTGGCATTATCCAGAGTGTCTGTGGTTACATGGAGACTCTTGGAAGCCAGACTATTCCCATTGTAGTTCTAATACTTGCAAAAGATCAGAGCATTTGTTTCAGGTCATCTTATGGGGTGTCTTCATTCTGGTGAACTCACCGTCGGTCCAGTTTCTGGATCTACGATACTGAGGACCAGTTTATCATTAGGTTAAATTTCAATGGAATTTATTCATGCTACCCAAATGCACAGGAGGCTGATTTATAAACCAGAATTCAGTTATTAATTTTAAAGCTTTAAATCATTTTTGGAGTGACTCAGAATATAAATAATGGAAGACTGGGTGGTAATGTGGAGAGAACAGATGGTCTAGATTTAAACAAAACTGTTTCTGAGAACCTAGTTTAGTTATATGACCTTGAGCAACATCTTAACAGCTCTGAGTTGCAGTTCCCTCCCAGAAATATAATAGAAAAGATGTTACATCATATGGTTAGTTTGGCTCTGGAATACTTAGCTCAAAGGCAAAGGGCACTGGTGGGGAGAAACACAGCAGGCTGCTAAGGCTGACCCCAGCAATCACAGCTGGATGATCCAACACACAGGGTTCCCCCGCCAAAAAAAGCTGTCCAGGTGTGGGTTAGGTTGGTGCATTACCCAGAGTCTTAATCTGGAGGTTGAACCAAAACAGTTTTGAAGGACCTCTCCATTGTAGAAAACCCTGGAGTATGGAATTGTCAAGATACTAAATCATGGCTCTGATCAAATGGCATTGGTTTCAGGGTCTGACCCCACTAAAGAAGAAGAGTGGCAACTTGATACAGGATAGCCAGGGTACTTTCAGGTGGAATTCTGTGCACTGAGCCATCCCTTATTAGGGGAGGAGAGTCCCTGGTGCATCCCATCCAAGTCCTAGCATGGCATCCCAATTCCTGCTGTGGAATGGAAACACGGTTGTTATCCTTCCTGCTATTGGTATGACTAACTTTGCACAGTTGTCAAAGATCAACTCAGGGAGGCAGGGCAGGGTCTATCAGAATAAAAAGAATGAATAGTAATAAGGCCCTAGAGGAGTTTTAGAAAGTACCTCAACCTCACAAAGAGCATCTCTTCCTAGTGCCAGTAAGGAATCAGCTGGAGCCACCTGTATGTTGAGATCTAAATAACATTAGTCCAGAACCCTCCCCAATTTCTCGGCCTATGGAAGTTGCATGCCAAGATTTTCCTGAATTCCTTTCTCTACTTTCAAGGGAGTATTTCCTCCTTCTTTCCTCTCTTCCTTCCTTCTTTCCTTCCTCCCTCCCTCCCTCCATGTCTCCTCCCTCCCTGCTCTCCCTCCCTTCCCTCCCTCACTCTCTCTCTCTCCCTTTCTTTCTTTCTTTCTCTCTCCCTTTCTTTCTTTTTCTTTCTCCTTCCTTCCTTCCTTCCTTCCTTTCTTTCTTTCTTTCTTTGTTTCTTCTTTCTTCCCTTCTTCCCTTCCTCACTCCCTCCTTCTCCCTCTCTCTGTTTCTCTGTCTCTTTCCTTTGCATCAGTAACCTTGGTTATGCATTGTGACAGCCAAGATATGAAATTCATTCTCTTCCAGTTGTACACGGGTGCATGTGCACACACACATACTCTCAAAGTGAGCACAATCATGATCCTGGTAGATTTTACTAGTGGTTTTTGGAAATGAATGAGAGAAGAGGTTCACATAATAGCATTGGGGAAAATAAGGATAATGTATACTTACGCCATCTCTGGAGATTTCATTACTCCTCTCTTCCTGTTTCCTTCTCATTCCTCTTTATTTGTCTTTCCCATTTCCTTTTGGGCACAAACCCCACAAATTACTCTTTTCTCAGGCAAAATAGCTCTCTGCCACATCAATTATAATGTCCTTTGCTGAGATTTATGCCCTCTGCTAAGTTCTCATCTTTCTTAATGGAATATAAGGATCATTTTTGAGGATCATTTCCTCCCTAAGAGGAATTCTTATGTGACCAGTAAAGGCAGTAAAACAAATTTGACCTTATGTACTGGGCACCATGTTACTGGTGCTTAAATGATTCATAGTCTTTATTGAATGATGCTAAGCAAATATTTACTAATTTTGTAAAAAGCCATTTCCCTTCTTTTCATCATTCTAGCAAAAGACTTTTCTAGTCTAATGTTACCTAATGGCAGTCAACTTTCAAATACTAGTCAAGTTTAGTTTTCCTTATATCCATTGCATTTTAGATGAAAGTCCTAGCATGTAGATTTTAGATGACATCCTGCTCTCATAAGCAATACTTTTAATAAAATACCTATTAAAATAAGTTTTTTTTAAAGAAGAAATTTATAGCATATCTTTCATCTTGTTCTTTGTTGGATTCAATTTCTGAGAATAACCTTTTAACCTTCTCCCGTGATTCTGAAGATGGTCCTTACATAAAATTGATGATTCCCTATTCCCTGGCCATTGCTTCCAGGAAGTGTTTTGACAATAACTTTTGAACAAATTAATTGTTGTTGTCAGTCTAAATGGAAGCACAACTGATAGGAATTCAGAAGTGTTACTTATGATTTTGTTGTGCAGAAAACAGTGGTTAAGTTTAACCAAAATTTCTGGTGTGACTCTGCCATAAATAGTCTGTCTCTGTGCAACAGATAAGTTCAATTTTGATATGCCCTATTGTGATGGTGACCACGTGTATTTGTTAGAATAAAAGTTACCTATTTGACCACATTAACAACAGAAATATTTTATAACTTAATTAGTATCTGGGTATTGGAAACTAGGGAAAAAAAAGGTGAGGAGTAAGTAAACTGGCTAGTAGGTTAGAACAAAAGTAAAGTGTATCGTACTTCAAAGTTTAAGCATAAGACTGAATTTTTGTAGAAGTTCTCTTCTGGTACATACCCAGAGATCTTTTTGGTAATTTCAGATGTCTCAAATAATTTGCATCTAGTTTTACACTAGTACTCCCTGAAGTTGGGAGACTTGTATAGAGAAAGTTAATACAACATCACAAAAGAAAAAAATAAATATAAAACTAAGAACTGCTCAAGCATGTCCCAATAATTTGGTGCTGCCAATGAACCAGGGCACAAGCAATCCTTTTTTGTCATCACTGTAGTTTGAATGGTACATTCACTGGCCAAAAAATTGTGGGTCTATTTTTTTTTAAAGATTCCAGCACATTAAATAGAAGAAGCTATTAATTACTTGGTGGTACATTATTCTAATGGAAGATTAACATGCTTAATCATGCATGCCTTTCCCACTTCAGTTCCTAAAACAATAAAGAAATGTCTGTAGTAATAAAATAGCTTCAAAATACATAGCTTAATATAAACAATAGTTTCCATGTATAAAATAGATCCCCTGCTGTTTATGCTAATGATGGGGCCCCAGCTAGGCTGCATTATGGACTATTCTCTAGGGAAGAACTGAGCACAACAGGACCAAATCGTGGGTTGGGGCAGGATAGGAGAAACCCGACTAACAGAGAGCAAGGCTACCTGCTTCCTCCATTCCCAAGAGGGAAGACCAGGAGCCTAAGTCAATGAGTGTGTGACGATATGGAATCCCTGCCCAGGCATCATGACCACAGGTGTTGCACAGTCTCCAGTCCTTTGGGGAAGAGGTCTTCTCAGGGTCACATGGAGCCTGCCGGGTTCTTAATAAGTAAGGATGGTACAAGCTGATACCGAGAACTGTGAGAAGAGTTCTGATAGAGATGGGCAGGAAGAAGAAAGACCTAAAGGCCTCAGTTCCTCAAGCCAGCGAGATGAACCCTCAGGGCTGGTCTCTAATCTTGCAGAGAGCTAGATAGTCAGAGAAAACAAAGTATCTCAGTAGAAGGACCATTGAGGTTGGTTCTGTATATGAAGTGGGTAGATGGGGAGGTGTAGACTGATGCCCATAGAATAAAATTCCTTTCTGAATCCCCAGGAGTATTTCCAGACTCACGGTGCTCATTTATACCAAGGACCTGCATTCCAGTGACCCAGAGCCTGAGTAGCAGAATTAGAGCAGGCATCAAGGTCCAGGTTGTAGCTACCAGAGAACTAGAGTTTTGATGTAGCTTGTGAAATGATTTGAATAAATTAAAAATTAAATAATATACATCTCCATAAAAATGTAACGTTGAAAAAGTGAAATATGAGAGTTAGGCTAGGTTACAACAGCATCTGTATATGAATTTTTTGTTCTTACTCCTTTTGATCCTAAAGGAAAGTAAAGAGTACATTCTCTTCCTGCTGTCCTTGGGATGGATTTCGTAAGACCCAAATGTGCAGCACGTCAGGTAGGAAGGAATTTTTTTATTGCAATCAATATATCTGCATTATTGGCCTGAGATATCAAATAGGTCATATTCTTTTTCATATTCAAACTAGATGATGCTAAACCCTTATTCCACCTGTTGCAAGAGTATCTTTTTTCTCTGTCTGCAATCTCTCTCTTACGATAACTGCAAAAATCTCAGGAATGCTTTTTAGTCTATTTAGTCCAAGAGTCAGGCCAGTTACTGTTCTTTTTTTTTTTTTTTACTATATTGCTGCCATATAGGGTCACTAAAACTCAGCTGGACCTGCCATCCTAATATATACCTTGTTGACTGAAGGGCAATCTGCCTTGAACAGAGCAGGTATCTCAACATTGACCTGGTAACTCAGTAAAATGCTGGAATCCCTGGTCTCTCTTCAGGTGCATTCTCTGCTGAGGTACATCCAAAAATAGGAATGAGTTATAGCATGTGCTTGGGTGTGTTAGTATCTTAGGGCTGCTGTAACAAATGACCACAAACTGTAGCTTAGAATAACATAAATTTACCATCTCACAGTTCTAGAGACTAGAAATGTGAAATCAGGGTACAGTAAGTCCCCTGCATATGAATGAGTTCTGTTCTGAGAGCGCATTTGTTAAGTACAATTTTGTTCGTAAGCCCAACAAAGTTAGCCTAGGTGCCCAACTAACATAATTGGCTATATAGTACTGTACTGTAATAGGTTTATATGACTTTTCACACAAATAATACATAAAAAGCAAACAAACAAAAAATAAAGAAAACACTTTGAATCTTACAGTCCAGTACCTTGAAAAGTACAGTAGTACAGTGCAACAGCTGGCATATGGGGCTGGCATCGGGTGAGCAGACAAGAAGAATTACTGACTGGAGGAGGAGAGGGGGTGGGAGATGGTAGGGCTGAAGGATTCTCCGCAATAGGAGACGGAGGGCGAGCTGCAGTGTCACTCATGCCTGACGCTGATGGCCCAGGTTCTGGTTCCTTGCTGGATTCAATTCTGTTTACCCTCTTGAAAAAAGGATCCAGTGATGTCTGGGTAGTAGCTCATTTTTTCTCATAGATGACACGGTAGCACTGGATTGCATTCTGAATGGCTGCTGCAACCTTCGTTTACGTTCTCCGTTCGAGTCCTGTGCCTCAAAACCTAACAGTGCCTCCTCAAATAAAGAAAATCCCCTTGCCGTTTCCTGCATCGTGAATCTCTTTCGTTTTTCAGTTACTTCTTCTTCCTCTTGTCTCTCTTCGTCCTTTCTCTGGGCCTCCAATTCCATCAGGTCTTCATTAGTAAGCTCCTAGTGTTGCACAGCAAGGAGTTCCATGAAGTTGTCTCTTTGCAGATCTAGCTCCAGCTTCTCCCTGAGGGTCACTAAGTTGCTGAAGACCTCTTTGGACTCCTCATCACCTTCTCAAATCCACAAAAATCATGAACAAACTGTGGGCAAAGTTTCTTCCAAACCCCATTCATGGTGACAGCTGTAACCTCACGCCAAGCAAAGTCAGTGTTTTTTATGGCCTTGTAGATGTTATAGTCCTTCCAAAATTGTCACAGGGTTGGTCCTGATTTGTCAGTCGCCTCTACTGCCTGATGAAAAGTGTGATGTAAATAATATTTCTTGAAAGTCACTATAACTCCCTGGTCTATAGGTTGGATGAGCGATGTAGTATTTGGTGGCAGATGCACTATTCTGACGTTGGGATGAAAGTCGTTCATGAATGGGGGGTGGCCTGGAGCTTTGTTGAGCAGCAAAAGAATGTTGAATGGGACATCCTTCTCCAAGCAGTATTTCTCTACCTCCGGAATAAAGTGGTGGAAAAAACAGTCCTGGAAAATGGCCTGCGTAACCCAGGCTTTGGGGTTACTCTTCCATACAACAGAAAGAGAGCCCTTGGCTATGTTTTTAAGGGCTCTTGGGTTCTCTGAATGATAAACTAAGAGAGGCTTCAGCTTCATATCACTGGAAGCATTGCCACCAAACAACAGAGTTAGCCTATCCTTTGCCACTTTATAGCCTGGCATCAATTTTTCCTCCCACTGATGTAACCTTGGTCTGGCATCCTCTTCCAGTACAGTCCTGTCTCATCCACATTAAAAACCTGCTCTGGTAAATACGTGCCTTTATCAATAATTTCTCGAAGCGTTTCAGGGAATTCCCAGGCAGCTACCGTGTTTTCACTTGCTGTTTCACCACTTACTTTTACGTTGTGAAGTTTGGCTTTAACCTTGAACCGATGAAACCAGCCATGGCTGGCATTAAAAGATGCGCCCTCTGATTCTTCGCTGTGTTTCTTCTTCAAGTCTCCATACAGGCTTTTAGCTTTCTCTCGAATCAGCATTAAGCTGAGCGGGCCTCGACCATGGATGCTGATCCTGCATCCGCACACTGAGAAGCTTCTCCATCTCCTCCATCACTTTTCCACGCTTCTTCGATATTATTGTCGACATCATCGGCACAGCAGACTCCACATGTTCCACGATCTTGTCCTTGTTCTTTAGATTCGTGCTATGGTTGAACGATTCATGTTATAATTATAATTCATGTTATAATTCATGTCATGTCTTTTCGCCTCGCTCCACTCTCAATTATTTTCACTATTGTTTCCATCGTTATCACTTGGGGCTTCTTAGCAGTACCAACTACATCACTGCTGCTTTTACGCCTGCTTCTGGACATCCTGGGCTTGAAATAAAGATACTGTACTACTGTACTCTATACAGTACTGTACAGTAAAGTGCACAAAAAGCACGACCACTTGTAGAGGATGCACGTGACAATGTACGCCAGACACGTGAACTAACTTACATGATTGGACATGTGAACGCACGTTCGCATCTTTGTAAGTTCGCACCTTGAAGGTTCGTATGTCAGGGACTTACCGTACTGGCAGAACCATGCCCTCTGAAGCCTCTAGGAAAGGACCATTCTCTGTCTTTTCTTAGCTTCTGGTGCTGCTGACAGTCCTTGGCATTTTTTGGCTCGTAGACGCACCACTCCAATCTCTGCCTCAGTCATCACATGGTGTTCTCCTGTGGGTGTATCTGTGTTCAGATTTCCCTTATCTTATAGGAACTTTGGTATTTGAATTAGGGCCCACCGTAATCCAGTATGAATTCGCATTAACTTGATTATATCTGCAAAGACCCTATTTCCAAATTAGATCAGATTTACAGGTACCAGGTATTAGAATTCAACACATCTTTTGGGGAGACACAATTCAATCCATAAGAGTCCAACCTCTGGTCCCCCCAAATTCATGTCCTTCCCACAAGCAAAATATGTTCATCCCATCCCAACATCTCCAAAATCTTAACCCTTCTAGCACTGGATAATTTGGGTGTTTTTTCCTCTCTATGTGGAGTACTACACTCACCAGTGGTGTGGGTTCAGGCTCACTCTTCAGTTACCTGGGTCATTGAATCTACACACACACACACACACACACACACACACACACACACACACACACACACATACACACACACTTTTTGTCCCCCCTGATGCTTTTCTCAGGTACAAATTGAAACACTGAATATCACAACTAGTGATTAGAAGCAGAGTCTGTGAGGAGAGAGTGGGAAGAAGCTAAAGGAGAGATAAAGTGAAAGAGAGCCCTTCTCTTCATGAAGAGTGGGATATATGTGTGTGTGTGTGTGTATGTATGTATATATATATATATATATATATATATATATATATATATATATATATTTGTAGGCTATTCCCAGGTTTGCATGAGCACAACCCTTTGAACCAAGAAGTGGCACACCTGGCAATCCTAGTGGCTATTTCAAAGGGAGGTGAGCCCTCTGATATGGTTTGGACACCACAACCTGCCACTCTGTTTAAACAGGACCTACCTCCCTCTGACATCGAGCTTTGACTCCCACTTGGGAACCCCTTGCCCTTCTGTGCTCCTTTGCCAGCAACTGCATTTGGGCTTTAGCTTTCCTTCTCATCTGCATCCTGCTCTAATGCTCTGTCCTCTGATTTGCTCCATGACTTCAGCTCCACAAAAAAGAATTTCATTGACCTCCTGAAGTCCTGCATCCTCCAGACAGACAGCCCAGTTCAAATGGCTCTTTTTGGCATGGCACCCTCTTTCTGTACCTGCTCATGCAGCCTGATAAACTCTTCTATGGATCCTGAATTAACCTATCAAGTTGGATACTAGCCTAACTATAGGCTTGTGAGAAGCATGTCTATATTCTGAAGGAGTTGAGAAGTGAAAAAACATGCTGAAAAAATCTTAACCCAGTTGAATTAAAGAATTAATTAATTTCCTTAACCATTTAGTTCAGCACCATCCAATATAACTTTCTGTGAAGATGGGACTTCTATTTCTGTACTGCCCAATTCAATAGCTACTAGCCACGTATGATTATGGAGTACTTGAAATGTAGGTATGGGCTGAAGAGCCAAGTTTCTAATTGTATTTAATTTTAATTAATGTGCACTTAAATTTAAATAGCAATATGTGGTTAGTGATTACTGGATTGGACAGCACAGATCAACTCTATTCCTTTATATTCTGTGGCAGAGCCACAGTTAAACACTCAGGAGAAAATGATCGAATTGAATTCATTTGTTATGGTAAAAACTTTGTAGGATCTTAAGGAGAAAAGCAAAAAGAAAAAAAAATGGTGATGAACTTGGATATCAGAGTCTAACCAAATAGCTCCAGGGCAATATGGCTGAGGTTCATTATCATTTATGTAGTGTAGGAGATTGATACGCCCATCTTTCTAGCTCCAAGCATACTTTAAGAGCTATGGAAAATCTGACAACGGGTGAAAAATTTTGAAGCCTACTCAGCTAAGTTTACCAGAAGCCTGATGAGATCCTGGAGAAGCTGAGTATCTCAGCCTTTCCTGTTGAGTATCTTAGCCACTTGATCAAATTGCTTGGCTCTCATTTTAAGCTATTGCAGCTTAAGAGATAGATTAAGGAATTATCTTGGCATTTTGAAATTGTCTCTTTAGTTTCTGAGTCCAATTTAGTGTTTTCAGATAAATTACCTTATTAGCATTCACGTGCAAAATGTTATTCAGACATTAAAACTAGAAGATGTCAAAGTTGAGGTAATGTATCTGACTGGGAGATTATCTTGCTCCTGAGCTGGAAATCGAAAGAAAGCAAAGAAAAAGAGAGCAGCTAAGCAGAGAGACATGTTATTGACTCTAGGAAGTGCTTCCATCATAAGGCCTGGGGGACAGTATTTTCTTATGCTGCACAAAGATGAACAACTTTATGGAGAATTTAATCAATTTGATTCAACTTTAAGATGTTAGGGCTTCTGAGTTCCGTATGTTTCTGTGGTCATCAGGAAATCCTTGCACAGAAAAATTTTAATTAAAGATAGCTCAATCTGGAATTAGTGTAATTTACCTTCCTATCTCATGGGATGGCTCTAGAGCTGTAGATGTACAGAGCCGACAGGAAGAAGGAAATGGATGAGCTGAGAAATAATTTAATAACATTAAGACTCCAGTACCTTAATGCAATTGAAAATACACTTATATAAGCACAAAACCCTCAGTCTTTTTTCTTTCTGAATTCTCCCTCAAAGAACCAGTAATCTCCAGCGTGTATGATGTTGCATGTCTATATATTTACATAACGGCTTTTCTATTATTTCCCCAATTTCTTTCAGATACTTGTAAATAAAATCCTCATTTTCATTAGATATGAATTAGCTCCTCTAAAATGTTAATTTGGGGCAATTTGCTTTATTAAAACAAAACACCGAGTCTGTGTGTCTGTGTAGCAAAGGAGACACATCCACTTTCTCCTTCCTCCCTCCCCCCCTTCCTTGCTTCCTTCTTTCCTTCCTTCTCTTCTTCCTTCTTATCATATTGCTTTCTGGATGTATGTGGAAATTATAGGAGGATTGACTGTGAACATGAACTATTTTAATATATTGGTTTTCAAAATATTTGTGAAATCTTTAAGCCAGGCTTGAAAAGGATTGTTGCCTGATTTCCATGGTGAGGTGGGAATCTCCTGGTTATGAAACCCTCCTCCTTCTCTGTTACCCATCTCTCATTTTTATCTCTTTAAGACAAGAATGCTTTTCTTTTCATTCCCAGTTTCTTCTTTTATTTATCTTAGTAAGTCCTCTATTTTGCATAGAGATGAGAAGATGTTTTACTGTTCATATCACTGTCACTTTCCAGAGAACTGATTTATCGTATGTGACACTAGAAAAAATAAAACACTAATTTATATTCATGGAGTTCTCCTTTGTGCTTTCTAAACAGATATAATACAATCCGTCTACCCTCTCCAGGACTTTCTATAGCTCTGTCATTTTGTGACATTTTCAGTCCCGTATAAGCAGGAGAAAAAATAGTATTTGAAGGGTAAAAATATTACAGATAAAATTGAATCAAATATTTTTCAAATAATGAAAATTAGAAGAAGTTACTAACTGAGGTTTTAGTTCCTAATTTTACCTTATATACACGAGAAGATGGGAATATGGAACAAAATTTTGACCTGAAATTTGAGGATTATCACAATATGTCTTGCATGTGCATGGGAATATCTATACTGACAAACAACAAACCAAAACCAAAAGACAACCATCAGTAATAACTGGGCACATTCAACTAGAGAAACCTGTGTCAAGAACTCCCCTGTGAACTTACAATGTGCCAAATCTTTTCTTTTTTTCTTAGACATCCTGTAAAATTTTACCATAAAATATATCTTAATCAAACAAAAAATAATATTCATCTTTTTAAGATTTGTTCTTATAATTAGTGTCATAATATTCAAGCTCTCCCAGTGAAGGCAGATCAGATCACATAGTTGTTTTTTTTTTGTTTTTTTTGCGGTACGCGGGCCTCTCACTGCTGTGGCCTCTCCCGTTGTGGAGCACAGGCTCCGGACGCGCAGGCTCAGCGGCCATGGCTCACGGGCCCAGCCGCTCCGCGGCACGTGGGATCTTCCCGGACCGGGGCACGAACCCCTGTTCCCTTCATCGGCAGGCGGACCCTCAACCACTGCGCCACCAGGGGAGCCCCAGATCACATAGTTTTAAGTCTCAGTTTAAAGATCACTTTCTTAGGACAAGTTCCCAGATTTGGCTAGGTTCCCCTGACATGTACTTTTGCAGCCCTCTTTATTTCCCTCATAGAACTTTGTACAATTGCAATGTAGGTAATTATTTTGCAAATATTTGTTGCATGACTGCTCAAAATTAGACTAATCTCCATGATGGAGACACTGCATTTGTTCTCTTCCCCACTGTACACCCAGGGCTGAACATATACTCTGCTATGTATACTGTACTTGTTGAAAAAACACTTTGAATTAATGAGTTATGATTTTTACAATTATCTTTAATGTATTTAAAGCACTTAACATTTGCATAAGGGTAAAGGGATTGCTCCATCTGAAGGGAACTGGCTTTGGGGTAAATGTACTAAGCTGGCTCAGCACATCACAGCATTGGATTCTGTCAAGGGCCCAGGGATGTGTTCCTTTGTATTTGCAATTATATTCTGGAATAAAAACAGTGAGTAATGTGTAGATAAAGTATTTGTGTGATGAGGCCACAATTAGGCTTACTCTGTGACTAAGCTAATTCTTTTTTCCAGCAGAAGTTCAAAGCTGAGGAAAATAAAATGCTGTCTCACATGCAGATGAGAGCAGGAGATAGAACTCACCAGGAGCTGAGCAGGCACACGAAGCTCCAGAGCTGGAATCCAATACTGATCAATTTCCTGTCCCAGCTAGGCAGAACCTAAGAAATTAAAATAGAGTCAGAAACTTTTGTCAAGGGTGTTTGGAAAACAGATTGTTGGTAAACATACCAACTGAGTGGTTGATGAGTCTGGTCTTTTGGAGTGTTGAATGCTGGCTCTCTTAAAATGTCACTGAAAAGCCTGGAGCATCAGGCCAATCTAAGTTTACTATTCACAAAGTCAAGGAGAAGGGAGGGCAAAACTCAGGATATTTTTGAGGCTTTGGCATCTGGTATAAGGGTTCAGATTGGGTAAGAACCATGACATGATGATGAATAATGCTGTAATGAACATGAAAGTACACAGATATCCAAGGTATGGAAACAATCTAATTGTCTGTCAGTGGATGAATGGATCAAGAAAATGTGGTGTGTGTGTGCGTGCGTGTGTGGGTGTATAAAATGGGTTATTATATATATGTGTGTGTGTGTATATATATATATATATATAATGGATTATTATTCAGCCCTTAAAATGAAGAAAATCTTGCCATTTGTGACAATAGGGAAGAACCTTGAGGGCATTATACTAAGTGAAACGAGCCAGACACAGAAGGACAAATACTGCAGGGAATCAAATGTATGGAATTTTTTTTGAAAAGCTGAACTGATAGAAACAGAGTAGAAAATTAGTTGCCGGGGTGGAACTAGGGAGAGGGAAAGATAGGAACGGTTGATACAAGGATACAAACTCTCAGTTATAGGATGAATAAGGTCTGAGGATCTAACTTACAACATGGTGACTGTAGGCGATAACACTGTATTCTATAGCTGAAATTTACTAAGAGAGTAGAACTTAAATATATTCTCACCAAAAAACGTGGCGGGTAAGTATGGGAGGTGATGGATGTGTTAATCAACTCGATGAAGGAATCATTTCAAAATGTATATGCATATCAGATCATCACATTGTACACTAAGTAGCTTACTATTTTGTCAATTGTACCTAAGTAAAGTTAAAAATTAAAATAAAATAAAATTGGTGGGTACAGCAAGGCAAGGGTTTTATGGAGAGGCTTCCAAGAGCCTTGGAGAGTAAACAGTCATTTGATGCTACCTCTTGAAAAGCCGGACAGTCTGATATTAGGTGAAATGGGATTTTGGAGAAGTTTCCAAAGTAGACAATGAAGTTATCTGCAACTTGTATGTTCCTGGGCAGGGCTTTCCTGGAATGGTAAAGTTCTGGTGATGAAGACAGTGGAATAGTTAGGTCCTGTTAAAAGTGGATGGTGACCTGCCTGGACGGGGATGGTTTCAGGTCTCTGTACTCTTCTTGCTTTACAACCTTCTTCTGTTTTAGCAAAAGGAGATCCATCATAGGAGCACTGGGGAAATAATGGTTACCTTAGCACAGAATTGTGAAAGTCAGCAGTGGGAAAGGGCTATGATATCTTTCAACCGACCTACTCTATCATGAGCAAGACTTATTCCTTAACCTCTACTTCAGAGTGGCTATTAGAGCTCATAAATTTAAATCCTCTCACTCCAAGATTTCTAATGAAGTAAATATAAAGCAATAAATAGACACCAGAGCCGGAAAAGAGAGGGAAATGGCAGATGCTACATTTACTTATTTAATTCATGTGCTTAGGGACTTCCAGAAATATTTGGTGGGGGAAATTATTTGCAGTGGGAATAGATAACGTAAATTTATAAGGTTAGTTATTAATGCATTATGCACAATACAATAATAGTGTAAACAGTATAATATTTCTGATAGGTATGTGGGGAAATGCTATTAAGTGGACCAGCTATCATTTGTATTGTCTTATTATATGCTTGGTTAAAAATGGCCATTCTCATAATCGAATGAATACCAGATGAAGTGAATGTTGTGATTCAATTTTAACACATGAAAAATGTTTCTAATAAAACACTTATTTAATTTTTTTGGAAAAAAATATTACAACTTGACAAAACGCGTTAAAATGCTAAGTAGAATTCTAGAAAGAAAGTCAATATGTCAAGGACCCTTCATGGAGTGGAAGTCTAGCAAATCCTCCTGCCCTGGCTGAGTAGACAAGAAAACACATTCAAACTCGAATGGTTACGAAGAGCTACATGAGCACACAGCTGACCAACAAGGGTCAGATGATAGCAATAGCACCATCATCGTTGTAAGGGATGTAGAGAGAATTGGACCGACTGGGATAGCGGTGTGTTCCTTCTCTTGGCCCCAGTAGGGTCCCTCTGCTTCCCCAAAGGCTTCCCGCCGAGGTGATGGTGGTGAATCCATGTAAAGCAGAAGTTACAAACTCACATGCCCACAGGGGACAGGAATTCAGTGTAAGACAATGAAGTGGGTCAGAGCAGGATTATGGGGAGCGCTAGGGAGTGGTAACTGCTGAACTGGAAGGAGCAGCTTCTACTCAGATCTAGTCAGTTGCCACCACGCGGGAATACATGTCCAAAGTATCAGAGTTTCAATGTTTCAAGAACTGCTGGCAATACAGATTTTTATATAGTAGTTTTCTATGTATAAAGCACATTTTAATGGCTAAAAATATCCCACACATCTGCAGGTTGAACTTTGCCTGTGAGCCACATCTTTTTTTTTTTTTTTTTTTTTTTTTGCGGTACACGGGCCTCTCACTGTTGTGGCCTCTCCGGTTGCGGAGCACAGGCTCCGGACGCGCAGGCTCAGCGGCCACGGCTCACGGGCCCAGCCGCTCCGCGGCATGTGGGATCTTCCCGGACCGGGGCACGAACCCGTGTCCCCTGCATCGGCAGGCGGACTCTCAACCACTGCGCCACCAGGGAAGCCCCACATCTTTTTTTAAGTAGCTGAATTCTAAAGACATAACAGCCAATATATAATCCAATGTGTCCCTTGCCCCTCTTGTTGTGTCAGATAGGAATCCATTGATGCCTTTTAATTTGAGGGGAAAACTCCCACCCTACCCAGAGCATCCTTTACTGCCTATAACAGGATCTGAATTTCCATTGTTAGTGGCACATTATTCTTTTAGGACAGAGGTACCTTTAGTTCCCCATTAAATATTAAAATATCTCTGGTTATCACCTTACTGAGGTAATATAATAAATCTAATTGACTAGAAAATTTTGCTGAAACTGATTAACTAATAGATGAAGGGAAGAAAGCAAAGCTTTGGGGAAGTGGTTCTACTGTGTAAAAAAATCGTTTGTTCAAAATGCAGATCCGCCTGGCTGCAGCCCTATTGATTCAAATTCTTAGGATCTGGGGGAGAGGCCAAACCACCTGTCCAGCAAACACTCCTGGGTGAGCCTCATGTGGGTTCCTTTTTTTTTTTTTTTTTTTTTTAAGAAATAAACAAAACCAAAAGCCTAAGCAGTAGTTCTCAAACTTTAGTATGCAACAGAATCGCGTGGAGGACTTGTTATAACACCGCACCCCCAGAGCTTCTGATTTAGTAGGTCTCGGTGGGGCCTGAGGATGTGCGTTTCTAGCGTATTCCCAGGTGATGCTGTTGCCGCTGGTCCCGGGACCACACTGCACGCAGACAGGTTGTCTGGAGTGAGCCAGGGAGGCCCTAGAAAGAGTACACAGGAGCAGAAAGCGAGGATGCGGGAGGCTGGAACAACTTCGTCTGCCTCATAATGTCATGGCCTTGGACCTGGTACTGGAGCCGGAGCTTACCTGAGTTGCAGACTGTGGCGCTGGTGCATTCACTCATCAAATATTTATTGATATTTGCCATGTGCCGGATACCATGCCAGCCACAGGACCATAAATTAATTAGATTATTAAATCAGTGATTAATTCAACACGTTTTGGGGGGCATCTACCATTATCCGGGCCGTGGGCTAGCTGCTAATAAGAGATAGGTCTCAGCGTGCAATGAATCAGGAGCCCAGAACGCTCAGCTTCTCTGCTGTCCTTCATGCTCTGAAGAGGGCTGAGAAAATGCTGGTTCTTTCTGGGTAAGCAAAACAGAGCACAACAGAGCGGGTTTGTGTGTTATCCTGCGGGAATGATGTTCCACTCGGATGCCTGAAGCTCGGAGCGGGAGGCTTTTCTGTCTGAACAGTGCTGACGGCTGTGGTCCTGCCGGCCCAGAGAGGAGAGTGAGCGCTTTCCTGTCACAAGCAACGAGGCTTCCCGTGGTCACCCCTGTGCTTGGCGGCAGGGCCCCCGACACACTTTTTCTAGAAATGGTGTGTGGCCAGTGGAGATAAAATGCATGCGAGACAGGCTGTCAAGAGCTGCCCCCATGCCACCTTCCTGCACTGTTTCCTAGAAAACATGCCGGCCGCCCCACAGGAGGCCTGGCCTTCTCTGTGTCTGCGGACAGTGGGTAATAGAGGGCGTGAGGGGTCAGAAGCACAAATATTTCTCAAGTTATAGAGGCTGCCCCATATTACACCTGAAGACAAATAATTCATTTGTTACGTGTAAAAGCCAGGGCAGGAGGAGAGCTGGGAGTCTCCTGGTAGCACTGTGTTGGCGTTCTCGGGAGTCAGACCTCTTTGTACAAATGTGGTACAATGATGCTGACGGCAGAAAGCCACTCTTGATCTTTTTGCCCGTTTTATTTTCTCCTTAGTGTTTTTGAGTCTAGTCATTTTTACAAAGCCTAGAAAGTCAAATTATTACCCAGGGAACAAATATCAAAAGTGTTGAAAGTATTTAAATGGACTGGTCACTGTGGCTCCAAAATATAGATCATTTCCTTGAGATAGCATTGTGGATTTTCATATTATATGAATCTTTCAAATCACAAGTGTTTAGTTTGCCATACTTAAACCGAAAACTCCTTGAGAACAGGAAGTGGCTAATCCAGCTCTCTCCCTCTCTCTCCAGGACTCGCACAAGCTGGACCCTGGGTGTATATTTGTTGAATATATGCATGATAGACTGAAAACATGGATGAATATTACAGAGTGTCAGAGGAGCAGGCTCAGGGGAGTGTGGTGATGTCTTTGAGGTTTTCTTGCTACACAGGCATGTGAGAACCTGTCTTGCCTTGCAGGGCAGTCTCCACCACACTCCCCCATGTCAGAACCCCGCTGACCTTTACTGATAAGTATAGACAGACGCTTGCTCTCTGTTACTGAAGTTGAGATTCGATGAGTTCAAGGAAAAGTGAGCCCTATTCAGAATAGTAAATGTTTTAATATAAGTTGAAATTAAAAATAATGTATTTGGAAGGTCATTTTTCGCCCCTCTGAGGGACAAATGTAAGGGGAAAAGTTGATAGAAAAGTTAATTTATAATCCTACAGTCAGGTATAGATTCTCATAAAAACTCCAAACCCCATGAAAGGTGTTTCAGGGAAACACATGTACACCTTTTACTACAGCTTGTTTAATTAACTTGATACATTGAATTCCCCCGTAGGTGGTAAAATCTCTGTTAGACTGGAAGGAGGAATGATTTCCATATTTGCTCAGGAAACTATTTAAACTTAGAATGTTTATCCTTATGTCTGGATAATAGGGATTGTTTGACACTAGTGAATAGTGTCTGGGTCTCTGGGTCTCAGTTTCCTCATCTGTGAAACAAGTAATGATAGAACCTGCCTTGCACAGTTATCGAGAGTTTAACATGGGAGGACACGTGTAATGTGCTTAGAACAGAGCATGTTGGTCACCATTGTCAGCTTTCACGTTGTTGCTGGTGATCTCCTCCCGGTTCCCCCTGGGATCCCACTCATCCTGCTGCCACCTGTTTCTTTACTTACCACTTTGGAAACCAACAACAAGCACTGTTGATTTTTCTGGATTCCTGCAGCACTTTGGTTGTCCTTACTTTCGTGTGCCTTGAGTTGCAGTGAGGTGTTTTGTTATCTTCGTATCCCCACCAGATGATGAAATCCTTGAGAGCAGGAACCTTTTATGAACATCTTTCCATCCGCTGCGCCAGCAGAGTGCTTAGCACCTGGAAAATGCTCATTAAACAGCTGGCAAAACAGAAGACATTTATCCGCGAGACATTCAAAGCACTTTATGTCTGAGTGCACACATCCAGGAAAATAATCTGATTTGAGACTACTACTTATTTACCGTATGTAAAAACTAATGTCATCCATTTGGCAAATATTTATTGAGTATTTGCTATTACCAGTCACTGTTCTAGGCACTGGGGAGACAGCAATTTAAAAAATAGTTTAAAAAACAATTAAAAAATATTCCTGTCCTCAAGGGGCTTCTATTCTAGTGGATGGAGACAGTTAAGAAACAAGATTAAGAAAATGGTAAGTGCTATGGGTAAAAAGAAAGCAGGGAAGAAAGATAGATGAAGATTGTTATTTTACATGTGGGTGGTCCAGGTAGACTTTATTGAGAGGGTGACATTTGAGCAAAGACCCGAGGGAAACCTGTAGCACCAGGGGAAGAGCTTCCGAGGCAGAAGGAAGGGGCAGTGCCAAGGCTATGAGGTAAAGCTTGCCTGGGGAGTTTATGGACCCGGAATGAGACCCATATGGCTGGAAAAGTGTGACCGCAGGAAGGAGTGGTAGGGGTCAGGTCAGAGGTGACTGGAGCTGGAGCTTATAGAACCTGCGGGGTTCATGCTGTTTGACTGTATGACTCTCTCCCCCATCCTCACCCCATCACAGGCTACCCTCAACATCAGTCTTCCTCTCCATCAAGAATAAAAAAAACCTTTGGGGCCCAGTTCATAGTCTGCATCTCCTCCCCACTTTTTGAACATTAGTTCTAGATGTTTTCAACACCCAGGTAGACAAAACATCCAATGATGCAGCAACACAATTCCCGGTCCACTTGCCCCAGGTTATCTTTACGTCTTCTCCAATCAGCTACTCTCAACCTGGACCATATCGTCACTGGGAAACTGCCTCATTAGACATTCTTCCTGTCCAATATACCACCTTTCTAGCCTCATCTCCACCGGAGCTGTCTTCGGTATCTTACAGACCTCCAAGCTGTTGGTGCTCCAATCCTATGTTAAATGCTGTAAATCCACCTTCCTCATTCTTTATAGCAGAATTCCTCAGTTTTTCTGGAAAACAAAACAGCACACCTAACCATGCCAAGGAATACCCCTCGAAATTTGTGGTCCCTCAACTTGAGTGGATCATTAAACCTGCCCATTGATCTTTTATTGCTCCTTCTTCAGTTCTTATTTCTCTGCAGTACTTCTACTAAGAGGAATTGTGGTGAACAAAGTTCCTTTCATACATGTATATATGGAAATCTCTGTGACTTTGATATCTATCTCATCTACTAATGTTTGACATAGGGGATGGACGTAAGTGCTTTGATGTTGAATTACATGTCACATGATGCTTTCCTTTCTCTTACCTGAATTTGTTTGGAATGGTCATTTATAGGCATTCATGCCCAAATTCTGATGGTGCTACACACTCATGATATCAATATAAGATTCTGTGTGGCGTATCAACCCTCCGATTCTGTTAAAGTTTCTTTAAAGATCCACATCCTTTGGAAAAGAAGTCCTGGCACTAGCAACTCTTTTTTTATTTTTATTTTTTTAACTGTTATCAGAGTTCCCACTGGGCTGTTATTCCCTGATATGTTTATGAGCCATTTAGTAGATGACCTTTCTTTCTACCTTCCTGAGAAAATTGAAGTCATTGGGCATAATGTATATTGTTCAACTTACTGATTCTATTAACAAATCTATCTATACCCATTCATTCTTCCCTCATTTCCAACAGTCTTAGTGGATTAGATGCTCCTCTTCCTTTTCAAGGTCAACCCATTCCTCTACATCCTTAACTCCACCCACGATCATCTCCTCTGATGCTTCACTACTCCAGTTATTCCTCCTCATTTCCTTTCAACTTGATTCTATGCATTAAACCATAAACCTGCTCAGATCCAGGTAATCTTTTCCCAACCAAAACCACAATCTCCTTCCAAAACTCTTGACTTTGAACCACATCTAGCAATTTGCCAATCTTTTTGTCCATTTCTTATCAAATTTTTAGAAAGTAACTCCATCTGATGATTTCACTTCTTTCCCTTCCGTTCACTCATCTAACAATTGCAACTTGCCTTCTGTCCCCACCAATCTACTAACTTCACCGAGTTGCCAACGATGACACAATTTCCAAATGAGATGGAGTGTTTTTTATACTTTTATCTAATTGGGCCATCCATCTGCCTCTGCTGTTGCTGATCCCTCCCTAATTAAATCTCTTTCATCTTGGCTTCCATATGACCACCCTCTTTTAGTTTTCTGTGAACTTCCAGTATCAATCCTGACCTGTATGGGTTTGGTGTGCTCCTCTGCCTTGACCCATCCCTAAAATGGCCCTTTCCCCAGGCTCTGTCATTGCCCACTGCCCTTGTCATCCTGTTACTTCTACCCTTCCAAAGTCCAACCCTATATTTTATGTACAAGATTCTCTCTCTCCTACTCTCCCAGAGATATCTCCCCAAATGTTTGGTTTTCACCTACTACTAATATGCTGAAGACCCTCAAATCTCTGTCCAGCTCAAATCTCTCTACAAGCTCCAAAATCTTAAGGATAGCAAGACATTGAATATTGCATGCCAGGGTCCCACCATCACTTCCATTTGGCCTGTCTGAAACTGCATTCAGTTCTTCCCACATCTGCTTCTACTCTTGCTTTTTCTGTCTCCACAGGGAACAAGGATCCAGTCCCCTAATATTTCATGGTAATATTCTGAGAGTTACTTTTAAATTTTTTCTGTACCTCTTCATTGCAAATCAATGTTGCAAGTTTTATTTCCTAAACATTTCACAAATCATAAATGTTCCCTTTTCCCGGCATCTCTGCCACCACCACCCCCAGTTAAGTAAGGCCCTTTTTCTCACTTGCCTATTATATTTCAGCAGTTTCCCAACAAGATTTCTAGCCTTTCCAGTCTTTCTTTCTCAAATTATTCCGTACATGCTGAAGTCATGTTTCTATAATATAAGCATGACATTTTATTTATCTTTTAATCCTCGCTGTCTCTCCATCTCATGTCTTATCATCCCTTTCCTCACAGCACCCCCTCTTCTATGCCGTGATGTCTCTTGCCTCAGGCGTTTTGTTCAGACTCGCTGATATTAAATGCTTTCTCACCCATCATTTCCCAATTAGCGAGCCACCCAGGAAAAGTCAAGTGCTTCCTGTTTTTTAAAATTCAGATCCGGTGTCACCATCTCCAAGACACTCTGTCTGATATATCCTTTCTACCCATGTCTAGTTTAGGCACTCCATTCCTGTATCCTCCTGGAACCCTGAACTTGCCTCTTAGCACACTTTATTACGATTGTCTGTTTACACAGCCATCTCTCCCACTAGATTTGAGTACTTGAGGGCAGAAGCTTCTTTACATACCTGTGTATTTCTAATGAGTAGGATAGGCCTTGGCACATAGTTTACACTTAATCATGTAGTTGAACAAATATGAAAGAGTGGTTTAAAATAAAACATGAAATGGATATCTCAGAGTTGAACTGAACACTGGGCCTTTTCACTTCTCTTCCTTATTCTCCTTAATGTAGAATAGGGCTAATAATAATGAGTATCTTATATGATTTTTGCGAGGATTAAATGAGATAATATTTTGTAAAGCACTTGGCGTAGTGCCTGACATAGTAATTGATCACTAAATGTTTCAATATAATACCGACAGGGCTTCCCTGGTGGCGCAGTGGTTGAGAGTCCGCCTGCCGATGCAGGGGAACCGGGTTCGTGCCCCGGTCCGGGAGGATCCCACATGCCGCGGAGCGGATGGGCCCGTGAGCCGTGGCCACTGAGCCTGCGCGTCCGGAGCCTGTGCTCCGCAACGGGAGAGGCCACAACAGGGAGAGGCCCGCATACCGCAAAAAAAAAAAAAAAAAAATACTGACAATCAGCTCTATTATTTCTACTATTACTGTTGTTTAAACATCATAAGGAGAGCACTGTGTGAAGTCTGTTCTTTTCACCACCGCTATTATTAGCTTTAACAGTGACGAAATTGACCTTACGGTGGCTCATTTTTTCAATAAATGAGCTAAAGTGTCATGCTGGCTTTATTACTATTTTTTAATTACAAAGCTATTTTACTTTATTTTCCAATTGGAAAACAGAATGCAAGGAACATCTAAAAATTGCTTGTTAGCCCCACTAAACAACTACAACCGCAGTGGATGTATGTAGTGTTCTCCTGAGAGCCCCTTTCCTAGGCACACACGGTTGAAGGTTGTTGTTAGCAATGGAGGTGTCCCTGACGCTAGGTCTGCAAGGAGCATAGGTGCTAGAGAAGTGCAGATGTAAAAGATCTGCAAGGTTTAACCTGAGTCTGGAGCTGAACAAAAGCCCCAAATGAAGACAAAAGTAAGACCCTCTATTAGTGTCAAATCCTGCACGGGACACAGAAACATTTTTTTGTCTATTGAAAAACTCTAAGACTTAGGGTTGGTGATGCCTATAAACGCAAATGACAACTTTGTTGACTCCCCTGATCCGAGGGGGTATGTTCCAAGACCCCCAGTGGATGCCTGAAACCATGGATAGTACCAAACCCTATACATACTATGTTTTTCCTATATATACGTACCATGTTTTTCCTATATATACATACCTATGATAAAGTTTAATTTATAAATTAGGCACAGTAGGAGATTAACAACAATAACTAATAATAAAATATCACGTAATAAAAGTTATGTGAATGTGGTCCTCTGTCTCAAAATATCTTATTGTAAAAATGTAATGCCTTTTCCATCTTAACTAAGCAATTATCATGAACCGTGACCATAACTTTTGCAGTGTGAGGTGCGACAGCAAAACTCGTACAGATTTCTTTTCCTTCTTCACAATTTCATGGATAGAAGATTCGTTCTTACCATAAATCTTAGCAACCTCAGCATCGGATTTTTTTCTTTTCTTATTTTTTTCTCTCACTAATTTTATTTTATTATTATTTATTTTTTACGTCTTTATTGGAGTATAATTGCTTTACAATGCTGTGTTAGTTGCTGCTGTAAAACAAAGTGAATCTGCTATATGTATACATATATCCTCATATCCCCTCCCTCTTGCGTCGCCCTCCCACCCTCCCTATCTCACCCCTCTAGGTGGTCACAAAGCATCGAGCTGATCTCCCTGTGCTATGCGGCTGCTTCCCACTAGCGATCTATTTTACATTTGGTAGTGTATAAATGTCAGTGTCACTCTCTCACTTAGGAGAACTTTCACCTTTTCACTGAAATGAAGCACTTTATTGCCAGCATCATCGCTTTTGCGTTTTGGGGCCATTATTAAGTAAAATAAGGGTTACTTGAACACAGGCACTGTGATACCACCACAGTGGATCAGATAACTGGGCTGCTACTAAGTGACTAACTGGAGGGATAAGCTGGACAAAGGGATGATTCACCTCCCAGGCTGGATGGAACAGGATGGCGCCAGATTTTATCACACTACTCAGAATGGTACTCAATTTAAAACTTACGAATTGTTAATTTCTGAAACTTTCCATTTAGCATCTTCAGACCACAGTTGACTGCAGGTAACTGAAACACTGGAAAATGAAACCATGGTTAAGCCGGGACTACTATACTTGCTCAGCTAATAAGGATTTCAGCAACATCTAACTTTCAAAATACTTTGTTTCCTTATGTTATGATTTCTCACCACATTATAGTTATTGTTTTTTCAACAGCCATTTGTTGTTGCCCTCTGGCAGTGAACACATATCACCTTAAATAGACTTGTCAAAAGTCACCATTTATTTAACAGCAGATATTAAACAATAGTGGTAGATGTTATTTTATTGATTCGTGCTAAGGCTAAAATTGAAAAAAAAAGTCATTCATTTATTCAGTCTTTAATTAATTCAACAGTTATCTATTGCCTGACTTATATTCCAGGCATAGTCCTTGGCTGTAGTTAAACTGAGATGAACGCAACTGACATGGTTAATGTCTTTAAGGTGCTCCGGCACAGGCAAGGTAGTGATAGTAAACAAGGAGACAATCAAATAAATATAAAATTTAGGATTATGATAAGTGCATTGAAAGGAAGAGTACGCATCACTGAAACTGAATATTAGGGTTGGAGAGAATGGGGTGGGGGGTTACTTTCTAGTAGTGAGGGAAGAACCTCCCTGAGGAGGCAATATTTTAGTTGAGACCAAATGGGATATAAGGGCCAACCAGGCAGCAAATGGGGACAAGAGCCTTCTGGCCTGGTGGCTAGGAAGAGCTTGCTTCCTTGCTTCCTGGGGCACTGAAAAAAGACCAGTGTGGCTGGAGCGGGAGGGGAGCAAAGAAGAGATATGGGAACATCTGTATATGTATAACTGATTCACTTTGTTGTAAAGCAGAAACTAACACACCATTGTAAAACAGTTATACCCCAATAAAGATGTTTAAAAAAATAAAATAAACAAAATTAAAAAAAAAAAAAAAAAAAAGAAGTGAGAAGCCCAGATGAGGACAGACAGGCCAGGCTTGGTCACCCAGGGCCTCGTAGGCTGTGCTGAAGGTTTGAGTGTAACCGGATCCTAACCTGCTGGGCTATTAACGGAGTCTAACTGACCTGGGGAAAGGAAACCCTCCAGCCAGTTTTAACCATCCTGCCCCACTTATGGGGAGAGGAAAAAAACCAGAAGCACTTGTGAAGTTCACAGTTCAGAGGCACGGGCTCACTAGAAGACTAAGACTCAATCATAGGACTATAGAATGCTTCCTCTCCTTCCACACTCACCACTATATTACTAAAGGTCTATTTATAGCAGTTGCTTTTACTCAGTACATCATGTCTGGCTATCCAGAAAAATTTACAAAAAAGGCAAAAAACAAACAAACAAAAAAACCACAACCAACTTCCGCCATGCACCCTATTTGAAGAAAGAGCAAGCGTCAGAACCAGATATGGCAGGGATGTTGGAATGAGCAGACCAAGAATTTAAAACAACTCTGATTAATATATTGATACTAAGGACTCGAATGGATAAAGTAGACAACATGCAAGAACAGATGGGTGATGTAAGAACTGAAAAAAAAAGACATTCATTCATTAATTCTTTAATTACTTCAATAGTTACCTAACAGAAATCCTAAGGAAAACAAAAACAAAAAGAAATGCTAGAGATAGGAGTCTGAGTGTCTCCAGACCTATTTCCAAGCTTGTGCCTTCCCCGCTAGATGCTCTGCTCTAGATGATGGCTGCCGTCATTATCTGTCCAACACACCTGTGCATAATGTTACCTTGGTGCCTTAGTGCCAAGGAATGGAAATGGTATCAACTTGAATTAGAATGTCTGCTCAGAGACCTACAAGCAATACAATCCTGGGCAAGGTTTGAAACCCTGCTGCACTTCATATCTTATAAAATCATGAAAAGGTACATCTCAACATTTCAATGTGAGAAATAAATGAAGTATTATATGTAAAATCCCCTTGCATGGGGCCTGATGAAAACCAGCTGCTCAATAGTTAGTTTTCCTGTATCTTTCCATCTATTGAGTTTCTACCATTCTATTCCATTGCTCTTTTTAAGCCACCAAAGAATTTTGTTTCTGTACCACCTATGTTTCCTAATCTAATAATTCACTGTAGGTTTGTTCTTTATGTGTGTTATGTCTTACCTCTCTCAGTAGATTAGGGTAGAGACCATGCTCAAACCTCATAGTGACAAGTAGCAATGGATACAAAGGTGATGTCCGGCAAGTCTGTTGTGTTTGTGTAATTATCTTGACTGGCAAAACCATGGAGGCTGCAGGTAACAAAAAGGACAGTGAAAATGGATTCCACAATTACAAGGAAGTTAAGGAAACCTGCAGAAGGAACTTGTGGTGAAGAGGAGAAAATGCCATTATAAGATGGAGAAAGAGTACTTCAAATAATGATGCATAATTTAGAGATACCTGTGGTTATGCCTATAATCCCAAACTATGTCGTGAACGCAGTGGTGAATTAAAACTGATTATTTGGACTCCCCATTAACTAATGCATTCAACAAACATTTATTTACTGTTTACTATTGCTGATATTATGTCTTAGGCTGGTACTAGATATTGGTAAAGTATCTGGACTGAGTATCTTAATTTTGGACAGACTAAATATTGATGTTTGGTCCAGCTATATCTGTGGGTGATTTTAACGTAGTGAGTTGAGGCAAAGATCTTAAATTGTATTTTTCTATATTAAATATTTAACATAGTAAATATTTAATTAGCAGGCTATCTAATATATTTGTTTTTTGTACACATTAAATTGTACCTATTAAATTAAATCTTGTATCATTAAATTAAGCAATAAAATTTTCAATTACCAAACATGACAATATATATGCTTTTAAAAGTAAAAGAAAAATGGTATTTTCAAAACATTTTCTTTGAACGTTACCTTCTCGGATACTTTTGCTGACAGTCTTGAGGAATTTTGATATGGCAATGCAAACATATAATTCCTAAAATACAAATAATGTGTTCCCAAGTCCCTATGTAGAAAAGAGATCAGCAGAGTTGTTATTTCAAAATCCTATTTTTAAGATAATTTTTAAAGTATGTTTATCTCTTTCCTTATCAGTTTTTTTCTACCTTCATGTTTAACTTTTCTTTCAATGTTTTAAAAGGTAAACATTTTAAAGGCAGAGTTATTTATAAAATAGAATAATCCCTTGAACATTCTTATGTTCCACTTTTTGGTTTCTCTATGCCCTTAGTCTCCCAGAAAAATATTTCTTTATTCCTTACCATAAGCAAAGTTCCCAGATGTATAATCATTTGATTTAGAGATTCTGCATTAATAGGTTTGTTCATCTAAATAGAAGAAAGTCCTTTAGTATCTTAGCCAGGGTATTTCTCCGAGGTATTTAAATTTATCTGCAACTCTGTGGTCCAAGTTCCAGGAGATGTCTGTAATTAGATGTAATTACATGTCATATTGAACAAACTGTGTGGCATATTAGGTTACAGTTCTGCTACCATCCTCCCTGTACCTCTTCCACGTTCTCTTCCCACCTCCCACTTAGAGCCTCCCTTACCATCCCCACCAAGAAAATGTCTCTAAATTACATCTTATTTCTAAAACTGTCCGGGAAGCAGCTCCCTCGAGAACCTGTAATCAAGTGTGATAACAGGGACACAACATTGTTATAATGTCCATTTTCCCCTGAGGAACATGTCTTTAATTTCCAACCCTAAATCTCTATTTAAAACCCCCTCAAGGGTTTCCCTGGTGGTGCAATGGTTAAGAATCAGCCTGCCAATGCAGGGGACACGGGTTTGAGCCCTGGGCCGGGAAGATCCCACATGCCGCGGAGCAACTAAGCCCGTGCGCCACAACTACTGAGCCTGCGCTCTAGAGCCCACGAGCCACAACTACTGAGCCCACGTGCCACAACTACTGAAGCCCGCGCGCCTAGAGCCCGTGCTCCGCAACAAGAGAAGCCACCGCAATGAGAAGCCCATGAACCGCAAAGAAGAGTAGCCCCCGCTCACCGCAACTACAGAGAGCCCACGCGCAGCAACGAAGACCCCAAACAGCCAAAAATAAATAAATAAAATAAATAAATTTTAAACATAAATAAATAAATAAAAATAAAACCCCCTCAGAAAAGGTAGCTGCCGTCGACCGCAGAGTCTTGTTCTGAAGGAGCTTCCTCTGTTTTTGTATTTGCGTGATAACTCAGTGTCCAATACAATTTTTCTGATTTCTTCTTTTCTTGCAGTTCCTTGGATTGTAACAGCCAGAATAATAGTATGGTTTCTCATGAATGTCAAAGGCACACTTGCTGGCCTCCTTTTCCAGAATATGCTTAAAACTAAAAGGTTTGCTCTCTGGCCCAGACAGACTCTGGGTGGAATGAGGTCCAGGCAGATGTCCTAAGGTGACTGTCTATGAAAATTTGTTTCCATTCTGCACTCAACTTCCTGGAATTCTTCAGAGGCCTCCTCCTAAGGGATTAGGTGTGGGCAAGTGTACTAGAAAGTCTAGTTGTCATTTTCCTCTTCTCTTTTTTTTTTTTTTTTTTAACAAATTTGCTTTTTATTTCCATTTTCTAACATTGCAGTTGGAAATTTCCTTGCAGATTATTTTGAGCTGCTTAAATGAACCACTTGATAAATCATATCAATAGCAATTTGTTTGTTTGTTAACCCAGTTAGTATCAAATTTACAACCCCCCTTCCCCCTGCCCTAATTCAGTGAGCTTTCCTTAGTTTTACTGAACAGACCCAATTTGGTGGCTTTCCAGTATCACACTGAAGGATGGGCAGATATGCTGTTGCCATGGAAAAAAGGTAATTGCTCAGAGGCTTCGTCTTGCATGGGTAATACTGGGCTAGCTGCAGTACAGTTTCTCATTTATTACAAAACATTTACAAGGAAAATGTGATGTGTTTCATGATGTTAAAGCGTTTGCCTTTTTTTCAAGAAGCTAGGTAAAAATTTCTTCTTGGAATAAATGCTAAATGAGGTGAAAACTCCAATTGAAAGTAAACTTAAAATATGCAAAGGTAACTGATGACACAAAAAATCAATTGGTGGGTGGAAGGCCTTGACTGGGTAGAGGATGTGAACATGAACACTTCTCTTCTTTGGGTCTCAGCTGTTTATATCTGTTGAGTTGTGCAGCGTTTGTCCCCAAGCCCATCTTGCACAAAAACACACGGCTGGAGCACACAATCTCTGTGGTGCAGTTTAGACATCATTTCACATTCCCTCTTCTTTGACTCCCTCCTTTGCACAAAATGACCCGAACAACTTTTCTGTCCTAACTTCCTTTCCCTCTGTCTAATTTCTCATATTATCACCCACACTAACCTCCTTTAAAAAGGAAGGCCCTTTTTTTTTTTCTTTCCCTGACCTTGGACAGAATAGATTTTACCACATATGTTAATTTCAATCTTAAAACACCACTTTGTGCGTAGTAGGATCTTAATAAATTTTCGCTGACAATGCCTTCTGACAAGGCCTTAATTCTCCTCCAAACCAACCAACTAGATCAGTGTTTCTCAGCTTCTTAGCTCACACGTGGCTTCAAAGATAGCATGCCTTCTGATCAGGAGTACTTTGCTTTTCTAGTTCTAGTGCAATTCCACCCCGTTCTCTAGCCTAAGAAAGCCCATTATATACTTTCTAAAAGTACACATGCCTCCTCATACAGTTCCTGCCTACTCCTAGTTTAACACTGAGACTCATGGTACTAGAACTAGAAGACCTCCAAATTCACTTTCCTTGCTGATTCTCAGCAGTTCAGTGACACTGCTATCTAGTCACCATGCTTAGGAAACCTGGTCTGACCAGGCTGGCTTAGCATGTTTTAGGAACTGCCAAATAGCCTATGCACACTTTTGTTGTTGCCCTCAACCACATTTTACTGCTGTTAGCTCTTTAGCCATCTGGCATCCTCCAGTAGACTTGAATTTCTTGAGGATGAGTCTGTTTCTTATTCAGAGTTGTTTGCACGTAGCCTAGCACAGGGGTTAACAAAGGACCTTCAACACATGTTTGGTGAATCCAACAGTTGGTTAATTACTAATGCTGAAGTTGTCCAAATTACAGCTTTATCAATGCATTAAAAGCAGATCCCAAGTAGGAAGGTTTTTAAACCCTTTGCTCATATGGCTGTCACATCTCCTAAAATGTGTTCAAGTTTTACTAGGACCGAGAAGGGTTAAGATACTGAAGGGGGTTTAATTGAAAGTGACTAAGCTTGAGGAACACATTTGGAAATTTGTTTGTGTTCTTATTTGTCTAACATGCTCCCCAATGCCAAGTTAGATTGCCTTGCTTAAGTCGTGTAGTATTAACATCCATGCTTTGACAAATGCTTGACCAGTCGTTTCTCCAGTGTTGTTAATTGGCTGGCTACTTTGTCGCTTGCTTTTAAAGGCCACAGGATAGAGCCAAATTGTGATCCCTCCGTTTCCTCCTGAGGATTTACAGAATTGAATTTCAGTTTCATAAAAATAAATAAAAATAAAATGCATGCCCTTATATGAAATATCAACTAAAATTAATACTAATCGATTTCTCTTGGAGTGGGAGCTGGACCCAAACAATCAGTTTACATACAGTAAGCTTGTCAAAATGCACAGGACACACAGGTTCCTAGGTGCTTTATCATAATTTTATTTGCCCAAAGCATTTGAATAAATGAGGTGAAAGGTTGCCTCAAGTCTCTGAATCTTTGACAGATCATTTCTGGACCTTCTGCTGAAATACCGTTGACTAATTTTCTGCAGTAAATTTTCTCAGTGATTGTCACAGCCTGTAGTAATAGATGACTTTTCCTCCCATATGTTACCATGCCTGGGTGCAGAGAGATGACATGCAGGCTGTGTGTATGTCTGTGAGAATGCAGCTGTGTGTGCATCTTTTGATGAAGAAAAATAACTTTCTCCAGAGATTTTGTTGAAAATCCCAGCCTCCTCCCAAATAGCAGGCGCTCAATAAATATTCATTGAGTCACATTCTTATTTTGTGTTATATGTTGGTATTGGCCACATCTGCAGGATTGGAAAGCAGAGTGGAAGGGGTGATGAAGACAGGAAGGAAAGCCTCGTATGACATTGTAGCAGCATAGTCATAGCTGGAGGTCCAAATTGGCAATGAGACTCACAAGGTGTAAATAAGCTTTGGGGCCACGTTTTCTGAGCTTTATAGAATGTTACAGGGCAGGTGCTTCCGCATCGCCTCGTGGGGACCCAGAAGCTACTCAAGTACACAGCTCCTGTTGCCTCCTTCCCCTCCAGGGCCAATGCAGCTGCCGCAGACAGCAGCCAAATTTCCCACAACTCTTTTGTACCCTTCTAGTCACATAGGTCCAAGGCCTGCTTTCAGCTCCACAGCCCAAGTGTAGTTCTACAGATCAGGCGTAAACAACGAAACCAATACAACAGTTCCACATTTATCGTAACACTGCAGTTTCCAAGAAAGCAGTGCTGTAGGAAGATACTCTGTCCTGCATCCACTCAAGCCTGATGAAAACCCTCGACACCGATATTAATTTCCATATCACTTGAATTGCAAAATAGACACAAGAAGCAATTTTTTAAAAGAGAAGTCTGTTTTCCACAAACTTTTCATTGTCCCATTGGAGAGATGCCCATGACAGAAAATCACTCTGAGTGAAATGAACACTTCAACCACTAAGGGCTTAAGATGCTGATCAACTCCATAGAAAAGTGACTGTGCACCCACCTGAACAGACCTGTTGGATGTTTGAATTGAAACCCAAGGAGTTCCTTTTTTATAGATCATTTCAATTCTTTCCTTTGGTTCTGGACATCTCAACTATCTCTCTCAATCAGAGAAATTTGTCCCCTGCCTAGGAACCCACTTACTCTTAAGTTTCTGTCATTCATAATTTTGAACTTCTTCTTGCTTGACAGAGAATCTAAAAGACATGTCTGTAGGCACCAACTACAATTGGGTTGAAAATCCTTCAAGTACAAGGTTTTATTCAAAAGCTCTAGTCTGCCCTATTGATTATATAAGTTCAAAATTCCTAGTTTAATTTACCCCAGATGGGTGTGATCTGAAGTCTTTTATTTCTTTGAAAGGATAGATATTGTATAAATGCAATAACAAGTGTGAGTCCTACAAAAAAAAAAGCATAATCAAATTCACAATTTTTTCAGAACTAATTCTCTGCCATCCTTATCTTTATAATCAGAATGAATATTAATTCCAAAGATAAGTCTGAATCCCTCAACAAAGGACAAAATTGTATGTTCTACATTTATATGTAGATATCTTCCTTGAGAGTGAAGTAGAAGTTCATTCCCACTTGCCTTCTTACTTCCCTTGTTGCTTATTACTCCAATAGAAAATAACTTCAGTACAGCTATGTTTATGAAGAACTCACTTTGGAAAATGTACATGTCAAGCATAGTTCCTGAGAAATGTGAAAACAAATGTAATGCCCATCAAAGTTTTAAACACAAAGAAGAATGGATAAAAATGATTGAAACTGTTTTAAAACATGTCATTTCAGCATTATGCTTGAATTTATGTTGCTCACATTTTAAAATACTTTATATATAGAAATCTCCAGAGAACTTTTATAATTGGTATGATACTTTTCAGTGGAAAGCTTAATTTAAGTAGATTACTGATATAGGTCAAATTATTTGAAGTTGGGTACTCAGGGAAGCATCACTAAAATATATGCCAAGTGCCATTTGTGGATTCTCTTTATCTAATGCTTTAATCACCTATAATTCCATTTTTCAGTTTAATAATAATGCTCCTATAATTTCTTGAATTTTCTCCATCTATAGACTTTATGTAATTCATAGGTAACTTGTAACAACTCAGGTATTCTGGCTTCTCCATTTAAATAAAATTTTTCTTTCAATCAAATGATTTAGTAAATTTAGATTAACATCTTGTGTTTGTTTGTATTTTAATAAAATGTATTATTTCATTTGACACATGTAACCAAATCAAAAAATCTTAAATTCACCAGCCTTGCTGAGGGGGAAAATTACAGTGCATTTTTGAAGTTATAGAAGGGCAAAGATTAGTAAGAGAATGTCTTCAAACAGGACCATCTAGTCAAATTTCTGACAAAGCCCCCCAACAAGTTACTCCAGTGATCTTCCTTTCTAATGGAGAAAGATGGACTCTTCTTCCAGGTTTATCCTGCCAGTGTGCTCCAGAATAATTCAGTAACATTCTTGGAAAAGATGTTATTGACATATTATATGTTATAACATACATATATGATGTTATAGGACATATTGTGTTATAGCATACTTGATACCACAAGATATGCTTTCTGCTTTGACACTTTGTCAGCACTATCAGAAAATCACTCAAAGTTTCAAGTGAGTTCCCATTTTGGTTGGCTTATAAAAGAGAGGTACATGCTAGTGATACCCCCATTTCTGATGGAGGAGATGGGTGGGAATGAAAAGTATAAGTGTCAGAAGCCACTGGCTTCAAGCATATATTGCACATTCATACATGCGTCTCCCTTAATCTGAGAATTACAATTTAGTTTATATCTACCGAACTGATCTTTATCACTTGATAGACTCTGACTCAGCAAGCTCTGAAGAGGATATATACAATTTTAAATTGCCACATTCTCTTGCAGTTAATTTGTTAATACTTACGGCCTCAATCCACAAAATGAGTTATGTGAGCACACAGCAATTTCTGGTAGAATGTTTATGAGAAGGTGAGATTTGGAGTGAAAAATTATAGCTTAGGAAAAAATAATCATAGATAACAAAATTTTGAGATAACTTTTAGTGACTCTAAATTAATATTGTAGTTTGCATAACACATAAAATTTGGAAACATGCAAACATATCCATTAACCCACACACCAGTAAATATTTATCACCTTTTAAGATTACTTTACTATGGCACACTAAGCTTCTAGACACCTAATAACTATGGCCTGATACTACTTTTTTTTTTACAATTCTTTTTTTTTTAATTGAAGTGTAGTTAATTTATGTTATGTTAGTTTCAAGTGTACAGTAAAGTGATTCAGTTACACATATATATGATACTACTCTTTAAATTTGAACACTAAAAAGAAAACAAAATAATTTGTTTCTATCCAATATACTCTCTAACTTAGTTTATATAGCATCAAGGAAAATTGCTGTTACTGTTCAAATTGTATAGAATCTGTACATCTCTAGACATTTTAAAGTATTATGATCAGCCCCTGAGAGGCTGATCAACAATAAAGGGTGATGACACACATATTAAGTACAAGTAGTGTTTATATATACATCTATAGTAAAGCCATTGGAAATCTCCTGCTGGTAGCACAGGTTTTGGGATGATGTGAGCTAAATCATGTTTCTCTAATGATGAATAGTGTACGTTTCCAAAATATAACATGGGAAATGTAGAAAATGAATGTAATTCTTGCACTGACATTGTTTTATAATAGTATTTATAAGTCTATGGATAATTTGCTATGTAATTTCACATTTGACCAAGGTCTAATGAAGGTAAACATTGATTTAGAACGCCTTTTGTTAATGAAAACAGAAAACTGGAGATCCATCATTGACTTTATGTCCCTTAAGCCAGTAGAGACTAGGGCTTATATCAGTTTGTGACATCCATTATAAAATAAGGAAAAAGCCAAATAATAGTTTCATAGTATGCAGACACAGTACCAAAGGCTAAGAAGAGCTAGTCTTAAAAATACATCTCTAACAAAAACCATAACAGAAACAAGAATGATTATTTAAAGGGAAAAAAACCCCCACATTTTTTCCTCAGAACCAATAAATGAATTTCAATTAATCATTAAGTGAGTAGTGGATATTCATCTCTGAGACTATTTTGCATAAAAATTTTATGAACATTTTGTTCTTTAACTCCATATATATTTAAAATTGCATGAAGAAAATGTCTGCTGTTTCCACTATTTTGTTGTCCTTGGGAAAGGCAATTATTAAATTAAATTATTAAAGGTAGTCCTTTAATTTTCTGGTTCTCTTCAGACTACAGTATTGGAATTGGCAGATCCCTACAGTACAGAAAAGATCCATTTTCAACACATATACATAATTATTATATGGGTTTCTCTCTGTCTTGATCTGATTACCAAGACCTGATCATCCTGCATATCCAATAACAAATAGCTTTTTTTTTTCAATCTAATTGTGCTGATAAATTTGGAAAGATCATCACCAGGTACAGAAGAAAAGTCATAGCCAACCCAAAATCTTTTGATGGCACTGGACCTGACTTTGCTGAGAGAGGAAGTTGAGCTATGGAGCAGGCTGAGAGCCGAATATCTCTCATACCCCTGGGCAGGCCTGACCATCCTCCTAGACTGCTCGTGGTAGGGAATTTCAGTGCAACGTCTCATCTGTTTATCCAGTGAATTCTCCTATGTCTGCTGGCTGAATTTTTACATTTCACTGAATTTCCATGAGAAATGTGTTTAGAACAGTGTTTCATAACTGAAATACTTTTACATTTAGATTCATTGAATTTTAGATCTGAGAGCTAAGGGAACATTTACTCCTACCCGTCATTTACCACATGCAGACACTGAAATTCAAAAGGTTAAGTGGCTTTTCTGTAGCCATCTAGCTTTTTTGTGACAGAGCCCATATATTCTCAATGTTGGTTCAGAGCTTTTTCATTTTCACTTTAAGATAATTCTTCCTTAAATAGCTTATAGTGTAAAAATCTATGTAAAAAGGCTGTGTCCTTCTATCTAGGCTTTTAAAAAAAGTTTTACCCATGGAGAGTTGCTTATTTATGTAAATTACCCAGTGAAAGTTCTGATACAGTGTTGAGAAGGTATTCAAAGAGATGAACACCTTTGATATTTCCAAGCTGGAGTGTTAGTGATCGATTATGTACAACAAAAGAAAACACCTGTTAATATTTCTGAGAGGTTGTAACCTCAAAGAAAGCAGGAACCATATCTAATGAATCTCATGTTCCTGGTGCCTAGCAACTTATCCAGCACGTAATAGACACTCGATATGTTTGTTGAATAACTAAAGAAAGCAGTTTGGTGGTGAATCAAAAGCATGCTCTTAATGTATGTTTAAAATAGTTCTGCTACATAAAATTGCAATGACAAGATCCCAAGAAATTCACGTAGGGACAAGTCATCTAAGAGGGGCTCAGGAAGGTGACAGAGCTGGCAGCTGGATCAAGGAAAGTTTTTATCTTTTAGGAATACCAGGGATCTTTAGGTGTAACTGCTCCACCAATGTTCTGTGAACAGAAACAAACCCAGAGGACTTGGGAAAAGAAGTAGAGATTCCAAAGTGGGAAAAGTTTGGGTTAAAAGCAAAGAAAGGCTACAGAGGGCTAGAAACTTTCTAAATGGAGATATGATGCTGGTGACAGTTGGCTAGACCTTAAGGAGGTCTGGAAAAGATACTCTGTGGTTTTGTTTTGCATCCAAAGCTGACAAGTCTAAGGAGCAGAAATAACGAACTCTTGGGAGAGAGTCAGGACCAGCAGGGGAATAAACCCTCCCACCTGAGAGTCTTTGTTGTGCACAGTTTTTATTTTAACTTCATTTCTTATTAAGCAAGTCAGCAAAAAGAGTTCTTCTTTCAATAACTTTCATAGAACTATATATTCTTCTGGAAAACAGAACTACACCCACTGTTACAGCAAAAGTAATGAGGTCAAAAGTGAGAGACAAAAACCTTCTTTGAAGAGACCTCACATTAACAATGAGATGAAGTATCCATTTGAAATGGAAGCAAGGTTAAAAAATAATTTAGAAATTAAACCTCTATTGTGCAGGTAAATTATAGTCTGGAAGGGGAGGTATAACAATAAATGTAAATAGCTTGGTGTTCCTTAAGCAGGAAGAGTGAGACAGGAAGTGATGGGAGCTATTAGGTCCTCACTGGATGAGTCTCACTACCTTGAGGATAGAGAGATTCCCAAGCCCCTTACTACTTGTTAGACTTAGTGTTCATGGAAAAAAATGAATAACGGCAAGCAAAAGGAGTTGTATCAGAAACCCAAGTGAGCACGACATAGATTTTGGAGGTTTTGGGGGGCTATAACTTGGGAGGCTCACCTCTGAGGCTCTGACCTCATGTCAGCTGCGCCAATGAAGTGAAGTCTTTTTCACGTTCTCAGTGGTTTAGGGGAGATTAAAGGTTTTCTTACTTAGTGTATGCTGCTGAAATGGCTTCCAGGGGTTAGAGAAAACCTACATTTTGCCTCAAGTTATTTTTCTTGCCCAGATTAGTGCTGATATACCAACTTTCCTGAAGAAACAAAGTCCAAGGCTATCTGAGGTCTCTGAAACAAAAGAGTTCATTGTGTTTAAGTGACGATTGTAAAAAATAAGGTAACAGGGCGAGATCTTTTCGAAATGTAACCTCAGAAAGCTGTGAAATGCTCCAGAAGTTTTTGAGACTGACCATGAGATGAAATGCTAAAGATATGCTGGAACTAAGTTAAAAGGAAGGTCAGGACACAGCCATGTCTGAATGGAAGATATAAAGCACAGTGAATACAAATTGATAACGCTGAGGTGAGAGATCGTTTATTGCTCTTCCACTTTTCTTTCAGGGAACAAGCAATAGAATTGAAATGAATGATCCAATTTTAGACCTAATTTTCATACAGCATCATTTCTCCTGAAGGTTCACCAAAGATAGAAATCAAAGGGAAAAATAAAGAGAAAACCAACTGACTTCATCCTCTACTTATTTCATTGATGGGGGGGCTCAAAATCTTGTCTGAGAAATATTTTTTAAAATACAAATTCTGAACTGCAAAACCTGAAAACATTTTATTCTTATGTGCATGTGTTCTTAACTTGCATATTAATGCTAAGTATCCATATACACACATGAAAACACAGATACACATGTACACTCACACCCCCAAATATGCACTTTATTCTCTGTCTCTGTGTCCCTGTCTTTGTCTGTCTCTGTCATCTATCATCTATCTATCTATTATCTATCTATCATCTATCTCTATACCTATCTCTCTATATATCTACCCATCTATCTATATCTATCTATTATCTTTATTTATAAGTCACTTAAAATATTGTTTTCATCCTGTGCTTGATAGTGGGTTGTTTTTTTGGTCTCCTCATACTTGTACCTATCTTTTTCTCGTTAACATCTATGTCACTTTAATTGTCTCCTAGAAGATAAAAAGTTGTTGCTTTGAGAGATATTATAAAAAGCATCATATGTGATTCTCTCTCTGGAATTTGCAGAATTCCAAGAACTGTGAAAGGTCCGAAGTATTACCCTTCTTGCAATAAAAAAAGGTAGCCTGACACAGTTTCATGGACGATGCTAGCAGAAGACAAAAGACGCTTGCGTCTGAGACAAAGGACTTTATTACTTTGGGCACAGCAGGCCTTATAGGTGTCATGTTTACATTTATTTCCCTTGCCCCCTAGTCCCAAGTGGGATATTACAGGGCAGCCCAGGTAGATGTTACACACACAGTGGTCTTGTGTCCCAGGTGATGAATCAAAGCTGAGGAAACATTCCTTTAAAGGGACTGTCAGCAAATAATGTTCGACATTTGCCCCAGAGAGAAAGATTATCTTTATTGTCGTAGACAAAAAAAAAAAAAAAATTAAAAAATTCTGCCCCTGCGCCAGAGGGAGACACTCCTTCTATCTTCCAGAGTTGTTTGCTTAACAAAGACCCTTGAAAAGATAGTCCAGAAGAAAAGGCTGTCAGTGCCTTCAGCAGAAACATGAGAGACCTATTGAGAATTGTCTCCCAGTAGAGACTTGCTTCAATAGTTCTGAGCACACATGCTCCTAATGTTCAGATTATTATTGGCCCAAGAGATTGTTTGCCTGTCAGTTTCCACAAAGTTCTCTTGTCAGACAATAAGCTCTATTTTTCTTTCTCTTTCTTCCTTTCTCTCTTTCTTTCCATCCCTCCCTCCCTCCCTCCCTCCCTCCCTTCCTTCCTTCCTTATCAGTCCTGGCAAAGAGGCCTCAATCTTGTGCTTCTGTGTTTTGTCCTTAACATCATGAACAGGTTTTCCAACATGTGCCACATCTGGACAATCTATCTTTTTTTCTTTCTTTTTGTTCTTTCTATCTTTTTTTCTTTCTTAGTCCTATACTACTTGGCTGAACATTCTAGCTCCAGTTTTTATTTGTTGCCAATGTCCGTGGCAACTGATGAGTCAAGTTCTCGTGCTTTTGAGAAGATCTCAGGAAGTGGGGATTCTAGCAGAATCTGAGTGCTTTATGCTTGGACTTTTTACACATTATGCAGTGCTCCCTCCTACTCCTTCAAGATTCCTCTGAGTATATATATCCCTTTATATTACAACAGTTTCACACCAACAGAAAATCATACTGCCAAAAAGCAAGGCTCTAAGAACCTCTGTGAATCATACAGGTTCATGTCAAATGCTCTGCCTGGATTCCTAAATCTAGGAAATAGGAGGGGTTTAAATTTTTTACTGTTTATGCTATAAGTGGAAATGCTGCTCTGAAGGTAATGAAAATGATGACAAACATACCCTAAGTTTTGCATTCAGAGGAGTTTGAGCCCCAACAAAAATTAACTCCTTGGAAGTCATATATTTACCCTTGTTTTTCTGCTTTTGCTCAAAATGTCCTTGGAATTCTTTTCAGAATCCAACATACATTTTTTTGGACAGTCTTTGGCAGTAGCCAATCTTTATCCTTTAATACTGAATTTCATTCTGGAGATAAGTAGAAGTTATTTAGAGCCCAACAACAACAAAAAGCAGATAAACAAGCTGGGTTAAAAAAAATGTGAATATGTGCAATGAAGCAGTTATCCTTTTGTGGTTGATAAACTGGCCCTGAACACAGTTCCGGCAGAGGAGTTCCAAATGCTCAGGGTTTTCAATGCTCTGGGGGAAATTAAAAGTGGCTCTTCTTCCCCAAAGGATTGAGAGCTCCTTCACTAAAAGTATAAACGACAAAGAATTGTTAAAAATGTACTATTTTCTGTGTTATGTCTTTAACAGGAATCATTTTTAAGCTAAAGAGATTATATCAAAATGGAGGGATTTTGTCAGTGGCTGTGATCTGGACGTTGCCAGGGCCAACGAAAGCACTTGCAGAGTTGCCTACTTACCAATAAAATGATTCTGTTAATTTCCCCTTCTTTTGTGAATTTCCCACCCTTCTTTGTTTTGTCTTGTTTTTGAAAGATAGTGTGTTTGATTAGGAAAAAATGGATATTTGTGAGTAAATTCTCTAATTTACATGGCTCTGAGTTAAATTTAGGCAGTTACTTAACCATTTAGCTTATTTACTCAAATTTTTTAAAAATGGGGAGAATAATACTGATTTACAGGATAGTTTTTCAATTAATGAGATACCATATTGGAAGATGAATGGCAAAATTGAAAGTAAATCTATGCTCAATAATTTTCTTCCCACCCTCATTTTATTTTCCTGCTTGCCCTTGGTTAGAATAGTATCAATTTAATATTTTCCCTAGAACAGAGGAAATGGATCGAAACCTCTAAGTTCATGAAGGCTGAGCTTCCTGCTTAAAATTTACTCTCAAAATTCATGCCTACATCAAGACAAAGAGGCAAGATAAAGAAAGGACCTGTTCCTGCCAGCACCTTCTCTGTGGCAATATAGATGGATGATTGTCACGTGATGGGAATATAAACTGACCCACCCCAAACTACTTGGCTGGGCTTTAATCCTACGATGTTAGGCATAGGGACTGTTGGAAAACAATTTTCCCCAATACATGACCCCTTCAGTGGGGGAATGATCAGGGAAAACATAAGAATGCTCTTTAGCTGGGTGAGAGGAGGTCATGAGAGTAGTGGAGAAGAATAAAGGAGTTGCCTTCTCTTTCCACCTATGCCTCTTCTTGCTCAGTGGGGTTGCTGCACCTGAGGGGAAAGGGGCTCCTTAGCTTTGTAAGCATTGGGGGTCTGGTGCCTGTGGTACATGGGAGGGAGTGAAGCACTGGAGAAAAGAGAGTTTTGAGGATTCTGCTTTTCTACTTTATTTAAGTTGCTAAAAACACTGGAAGGTTTTTGTGGGGTAGCATGAGCATAGCTTAAATGTGTCCCTTTGACTGGTGATTTGCCCGAGTCCAGTCTTGCAGGAATCTAAGAGAGATTGCTGGAAGGATCTGGGTGCAGCAGAGGCAAGGAAAGTTGTGTCCTCACAATATAAAGTCCCTGATGTGGTCCTTTCTTAGTGATTCACAGCTTCTGCTTTTGAACTTCCATAGTTATTTTCAGCAGTTAGGGTGATGATAGGGAGTTTAAGTGCTGATTTAAATATATGTTCTCCATTGAATCTTAAAGCTGTGGGGAAGGAAAAGATAAATTGGTGCTGTTTGGGTTTGTCCTTGCCATCGTTGTTCTGTTTAGACTTCAGTATTTTGAGATTGGTCAGCACACAGTTCTGGTCCTATGGGACCACCTATGAAGGTCAAGGGGGAGGGAAAAAAGTGCCTGCAAAATTAAAATGGGGGAAAAAAGAGGAAAGATGGGGATCAAGGAGAGGTCACGGTAACCTACAGCTAGTCCCCACTATAAACGTGATCTTTTTTTTCAACAAGCCTTGTGTCCTTGGACATTCCATTTTTTAAAGAAGTCAAAAATGAAAATCTCTGCTCATTAAAATCATAAATAACATTTTTCACTGGCAGAAGCAAGTACACTTCTAAGAAAAGGATCCTAGCACCCTTCTACTGAGAAGGTTTCCAGTAGCTGCTGAAGAGTCAAAACAAGAACACATAACTGAAGCTCAATTAAAAAAAAATATTCAGGTGGATGCTAAAGGGACTTTACCTTTTAAAAAGATTTAAGGCAATAAGCAAAAAGGAGAAATTAGCAGGAAACCCTGGAGTGAAGTTGAAAATTAGACTCTAATTATCATTATCATACTTATTTACAGTTGTAAGCATAGGTAGACCTTTCAAGAAAAAATTTGTGTTGGTCCCTTTGCCTGTGATCATTAGACTGTAATGAACTAACTACCCAACTTGATGGTGCATGTGAATTTCTGTCTTCCGTTGTAGAAGAAATGAGATTCCTAGCTAGGAGTGCATGGGTAGATGCCATTCTTGAGCCCCATCATTTTCTGTTAGGAACCTTCAGGTGCTCTCTTAGTCTGGCCTCCTGACCAGACCTGTGGTGTTGTGCACTCTGGTGGCCCAGATGCTGCCGGTTTATACCCTCTCCGTTTGTAATGAAGGATCACCCCAGTGGAAGAGCTGGGAGGAATTCTTAATGTTTTATTCCTGCAGCCACCACTGGCTGTAAGTCATCATTACAGGTCTTGGCTTTCTCTGTCTGTGGCCCCGCCTGGCTGATGGTGTGAGGGGAGGGGGAGCTCAAGAAGGAAGGACATAACTGTTTTGCATGAGATTTTTGAAACTCAGTACGTCTTGGGAGCTTGCTTCCACCTTGATGATTTTCAAAGTAGCATTTTAAGGTGACTAGGATGCTAGTGAATAGCTCTCCTTGTGCATTACTAAGTAATGTGGACAATCAATATCCCGTTTCAGGGAGTATTTTATTTTACTAGGCTCTCTTGATGGCTGCTCAGAGTACCAGTATAGATTTTTTTTATTCTCCATAAAGCCCACATAAACCAATAATACTTTGTTGCCTTTTAAATTTTTATCAGTGACATTCCAATGGCTGTCCGAACTTTTCTTAACCATTGTTTAAGAGTTTAAGCAACAAAAATGTTCAAGAGTTTTTTGGATTAGCGGTTCATTTTTTTTCTACCGAACACAACCACCATTCTTGGACATCCACCAGGGTGCACAGGCAAGAAGTATATTATTATTTAATAATATATTAAATATATAATAATATATTATTGTAATAACATTTTCTATATATGTGGAAAGAGATTATATAATATATAAAATATATGTATATATGGAAAGAGATGGAATATATATTTATATATATATGGAGTCATAGAGGATATATTATATATATATAAAAAGAAAGAGAGATTAAGATTTCTTTTAAGGAATTGGCTTACATGACTATAGAGCCTGGCAAGTCCAAAATCCATAGGCTAAATCAGCAAGTTGAAAACTCAGGCAGAATTTCTGCTTTAAAGTCTCAAAGCAGAATTCCTTCTTCTCCGGGAAACTCAGATATTTGCTCTTCAGACCTTCAGCTGCATGAGGCTCACCCACACTTTGGAGGTTTACCTGCTTTACTTAAAGTCAACTGACTATAGATGTTAATCTCATTCACAGATATCAATACCTTCACAGCAACAACTAGACAAGTATTGGACCAAACAACTGGCCACCACAGCCAAGTCATTTGACACATAAAATTAATCATCACGATATGCAATGTATCGCAAGCCTCTCTACTCCTCTTTATCTTTACTGCTCCTATTCTTTTTAAGTCACAAGCTTCCCTTCCCTGGACAAATGCAGCAGTCTTGTGACTTCTCTATATCAGTCAGCTTACTCTACCTAATGCTGTGTAACAAGCAATCCTCAAATCTCAGTGGCCTACATTGGTGTTTGTTTTTGGCTCACATTACGTATTGATTGTGCCTCTGCTTCATGGGTCTTCTTTACTCAAGGATCTAGGCTGAAGGAGAAGCCCTTATTTGGGACATGCTGCCCTCCTGGCTGAGGGAAAAAGATTAATCACAAAATTTCACAATGGCTCTTAGAACTTCTGCTCTGATGTGGCATAAGTTCTTCTCATACTTTATTGGCCAAAACAAGTAACGGGGCCAAGGCTGATTCCAAAGGGGCAGGTGGTATATCCTTTCACAGGGAGGGCCAAAGAATATTTAGAAGCAATAATATACTGACTACAACCTCCCTTGAATCCACTATTCTCCATGCTTTAATCAGAGATGTTTGAAATAAAATTGGATTATATCAATCATTTGTTTTAAAAAAAACCTTTAGTGCTGTACTGGTCAGGGTTCTCCAGGACCCCTGAGATGTTTCTCCAGGAAAACAGAACCAACTATGTGTGTGTCTGTGTGTAAAAGAGATTTACTATAAGGCATTGTCTCACATGATTATGGAAGCTGGCAAGTCCCAAGATCTGCAGGATGAGTCAGCAAGCTGGAGACCCAGGAAGAGCTGATGTTTCAGGGGAAAAAAGCTGATGTCCCAGTTCAAAGGCAATCAGGCAGGAAGAATCCTCTCTTATTTTGGGAAGTGTCAGCCTTTTAGTTCTATTCAGGCCTTCAACTGATCGGATGAGGCCCACCCACACTGGGGAGAGCAATCTACTTTACTCAGTGTACTGATTTAAATATTAACATCATCCAAAGACACTCACACAGAAATGCTCAGATTAATGTTTAACCAAATATCTGGGCACTCCATGTCCCAGTTAAGCTGACACATAAAATTAGCCATCACAAATACATTTTCAGATTCTCAAAATGAAACCCCAGCTCCTCCCCATGGCCTACAAGGTTCCACAGGTGCTGGAACTTTCCACTTTCCCAGCCTCATCTCGGGCCAAATTCCCACTTGTTTGTTCTATTCTAAACATAGCGCTGACTGTTGCTGAAACACACCAATCTTTTTGCTGCTGTATTATTTTTACACTTGTTGAGCTTCAGGCTGGGATCACTCTTCCTCCACCCCCTACATTTCACATGTCATGACTGGGTATTCCCATTTTTCTGGTCTCAGTTTAAATGCCTCTTCCTTGGAGATGCCTCCCTTGTTAATCATATCTAGTGTAGCAACACTTCCAATACATTCTCTCTGTTAAAGAACCTTGTTTATTTAATAGTGATTTTTCATTATCTAAAATTATTTTATTTATTATCTCCCTCCTCTACTAGATTTAAGTGCCAAGAGGGTTATAGCCATGTCTGTTTTCTTCACTATTGCATATCCAGCCCTAACACCATTCATGGCACATTGTAGGCACTCCATAAATATATACTAAATAAATGAATAATTGAATGGGTCATGGGATCACAGGAATGACTAAGGCTAATTCATTCATGCCAAGGTGAGGTGCTACTGTGACCTTTGTGCAGCTACAGTTGTCACCTGGAAAGGAAATGTATGACTCATCATTAGTCATTAACACAATCTCAAATCAGTTCATCAGGTGAGGAAATCACACTGTGATGGCTTTCTGTATATACACACACTTTTCTTACTAAAAATAAGCATTTCCTTCTTTAGGAATAGCTATGAAAGAAGAAGTTTCTGTAAGAAAAAAGTCTATTTTGAAAACTTTAGATTGTGGCTCTGAACTTTGGCTGCACGTTAGAATAATCTGCGAAGATTTTAAAATCCTTGTGTTCAATCTGTATCCCAGCGATATGTCTGAATCCCTGGTGGTAGGATCCCAGGTCCAGTGATTTTTACAAAGCTCCCTGAGTGATTCCATTGTGCAGCCATAATCAAAAGCCACTGCTCTAGATGTTTTCCAGAATGAATAAAATAATGATCTTAAGCATTTGTTCTTAAAGAAAAAGCCTTTTCCTCATAATGGAATTTAAAGATTGAGTTAATTATTTAAAACATAGAATTAAAATAAATTAATCTTTGATCTAGGATATATGGAGGCTAGGGAGGGAGACAATACCTTTATGATGTGTAGCTGTAAGCGTTTTCTTTAGTGAACTTGTTAACCATGAGAAGAGAAGAGAGACCCAGAGGAGAAGAAAAATTAAGCATAGTGGTGTTGGCAAAAAGAAGGGAGTTTGGGCAATAAGCTCTTTTATTGAATATTATTTTTCTCATATGACTAAAAAGCAAAATCGACAATGGAACATCAGGATTTATGTTGTATTTCTTCTTACTTTTAAAAATTAAGATAGACTATACCTACTGAAAACTCACTATTTTTAGTGTACAGTTCTACAAGTTTTGACAGGTATATACAGTTGTGTAACCACTTTATAGAACAATATTATTACCCCCCCAAATTACCCTCTGCCTGTGTGTAGTCAACCCCTCCTTCTTCACCCAGACTCTGGAAACCACTGATCTGTTTTCTATTCCTCTCATTTTTCCTTTTCTGAATGTTATATAAATGGTGCCTTACAGTTTCATTGTATTTTTTATAGTTATATTTTGATAAAAAATAATTAATGTGTAGATTTTGTGCAATAAGCTCTGAAATGATCAGTCATCTTTGGCTGAAGGAGGAAGCGAGCTGTCTCCCTAACTGTGAAGCACTTTTGGGGATCTTCAGGCGCTGTCAATCAACACAGGGACCAGGAGAAGCTGAGCCACTCGGGAGGGCAGAATTGACCAATTTAAAACAAACTTAGTGATAGAAATATTGAAATCAATTTAAAGAAACAACAGTCAGAGTGAAGTAAGTCGGACAGAGAAAGACAAATATATGATATCACTTATATGTGGAATCTAAAGAAAGGGTACGAATGAACATCTACAAAATAGAAATAGAGTTACAGATGTAGAAAGCAAACTTACAGTTACCAGGGGGTTAGTGGTGGGGAGCGATAAATTAGAAGACTGGGATTGACATATACACACTACTATATATAAAATAGATAACTAATAAGAACCTACTGTATAGCACAGGGAACTCTACTCAATAGTCAGTAATAGCCTATATGGGAAAAGAATCTAAAAAAGAGTGGATATATGTATATGCATAACAGATTCACTTTGTTGTATACCTGAAACTAACACAACATTGTAAATCAACTGTACTCCAATACAATTTAAAAAATAAATAAACACCAGTCACACAATTAAACTCAAGGAAATAAAACACGAGACAGAGAAGAGACATACTTTAATTAATAAAAAAAAGTGATTATTTTTCCATTTACAAAAGCAATAGTAGTAAAAAAAAAAATTTAGAAACAAAGGTAAGCAAAAGAAGGAAAATCCCCCAGCAAACTAAAGAAAAATCATAGTATTTATCCAGACTTTAAAAATATTTCACACAGTCATACGCGCACAAAAATACATGTAAAGAATACTTTTTAACTTATAAAACTGGGATGTTTTACTTGCTGTTTCATAAAAGATCTTTCTCTCAAACCTTTTTACTGAATTATGAATGATTTCTCTGTGCCAATAGTACATGGTAGTGGTTGAAATCACAGTAGTTAAGAACATGAACTTATTAATCAGACAGACCTGTTTATTTTCCTAGCTCTTCCATTTACTAGATGTGTGACCTTGGGCAAAATACTGAACTTCTCTAAGCTTCATTTTCCTCATAATAGAGATAATTATATCTAATTTGTATATTTGATGTGAGAATTAAAATGAAATGAGATAATACATGAAAAGCACTTAGCACACTGCCTGAAAAATAATAATGGCTTAGTTATTCTACCAAATTAATGAACAAGATAAACTCAGGATATAATTAAAGTGAACTTTTTGTTTTTGTCTTCCATTACCGCCTCATAAAATGTATTTGTCATTGGTCCCTGCCTAAAATTTCTCAAAGACTCCTCGGCTTTTCTGTTCATTTTTAGGTAACTGAGTCCTGGGTCACTTTAAGTTGCAGATGAGTGTATTCTCATTCAGAAACTAGATTGCTTGTCTCAGATTGTAATCACAATTCTTAACTTGACTTGATGTCACATTCTCCCCAGCCCTTGCTTTAGGCTGAAAGCTTCAGTGGAAAATGTAGTTCTAATGATACCTTTTCTATTTTTTAATTTTGCTATTGTCCTCCTTCCCCTGGCCTGCCACCCAGTTTCTGTTGCTTCTCTGTTAGGAACCGAGGAGAGAGAAGTGGTAAGGACCTAGAACAGGTCTTGCTTGAACTTGGTTTAGGTAGACCTGGGGCCCTTGGGCCCAGTGGACAGCCAGTTCTCTTGGGAGTACTTTCCTGGGCTTTTAGAGAATCTGCTGGGCACTCTGACCTGCAGCTCTCTCGACCTAGGTGACTCTGTTTTGGCAAATGCTTACCACTCCTCAGCTCCAGGAATTTGTCCTTTGCCTCCAGGTTCTGGCTCCTTTTATTCCTCTGCCCCTTATGCTGTCATTTTGACTACATATGCTGAATCTGTATCTACAGCCAAGTATGGACATCAGTACCAGGTGCCCCGAGCAAAATAAGAAGGACCTATTAAATTAAGCAGCAAATGACTTTTCTCAAATATTTGAGAGAACCATTTACTGTTCAACCAAACTATAACTGCAGTGATTTCTTTTGAACATGAACTCAGATTACCTGTGATAATTTTTTCCTATTCTTTTTCTCTCTCAAATACTGAGCACTCATTAACTATTACAGAGTAAATACTCTCACTAAATGAAACACCAGTATTACATTCCAGCCACATGATTCCTGATAATAATAATAATAATAATTCCTGTACCGCCTAACTTGAAAATGGTTCAGCTAAATAAAATACAGGCTGTACTAATGCCACAGAGCTGGCTCTGACTTAGTTTTTTACTACCCAGTCAATGGACCATCTTGGTCACTGCTCATTTGATTGACAGCACTTTCATTCTATGACTATCTCTACTTCTGACTTGGCATTTGACCAAAATAATTCGACAGTGATGGAATGGTTTTGAGGTTTTATTCTTTTCCTTCTCCTCACTAAAGCACTCTCACTGGGAAAGGCATCTGAACAAAGTATTTGGAGGTGGGCAGGGCCTTTCATTATTCTTCAAGTTCCATTACTCTGCCCACATGAACACCTGGCTCATATCCAATGTCCCAGAGCCTCTGGCTCTTGAGAGGCCCACGTCCTGGCTGGAAAGATGCCCAAGTCAGGTAACATTTTGACTCAGGACCTTGAAATAGAGGTCAAAAGAAATATGGTGCATTTAGCATTCTTTTGACATGCTGGAGGCTTTATTTCATGACCCTACATAATAAACATGAAGAAAACTATATGCCCTTGAGGAAGCAGAGCTGTGAATGACTCAGTTTTATTGATGAGGCTTGCCTAGCAAAATTCAACTATCCTTTCTCATCTTTCCCGTCAAAGCGTTAACCTTCAGATTGAGGTAGCTGGTGAAAATATTTGGCAAATGTTTCAGCAAAAATTTAAAAAGTGCTTTCTAAATGTATTTAATTAAATATAATAAATATATATAAAATATGTATAACTTTTCTAAATGTAATGGTGTCTCTCTGTAAACTAGTTAGAATTCTTTTGGTTACAAGTAATAGAAACGTCATTAGAACCAGCTAAAGCCAAAAGAGAAAGGATACCAGAAAGATATCCCAAAGTTTATATGGAAACCCAAGAATGTGATGGCACTGGAAGGCATGAAGTCCACGAGGCTTTAGAAATGGGCCACAGGATTGGAGATCTTGTGAGAAACTTGGGAAACCTTCATTTTGTGTCTTTTGTCTTGGCTTTTCCCCATGAATGTATTTTTTTCTTACCTTGTACTGCTCCAAGTCCACATAGGGGAGTGTTACTTTCAAAAAGTGTTCATGTTTTATATGTCGTAACTGAGGCACCCAGGGACCCTCCCCAGATTCCCAAGGCAGGGGTCGTTTGGCTCAGTGTAAGTCATGTACCCGTCCCATGGATAAACTGTGGCTGGGGTGACTGAGTCGTGCTACAGAGTTTCAGATCTACAGACTGAGATGGCTCAGGCAGCTCCCCAAAACTCTGAGGTATTTTCCTTGAAAAGTTTTATAAGGCACGGGAGTCTCAGGCAAACCCCAAATACTGGCATCTTGTACTTTCAACTTTCGGATAGCGAATGCCTAGCTGTTGAAGTTATCAACAGAGTTCTGTAGATAATTGAGTGCGGAATGGGAGAATTAAATATGCATAGCATTACCACTAAATTAAAATGTTACTTGGATTTATTTGGGAAACAGCTAACAACAGAAAAGTGAAATGTGGACTCTAGAAATTTTTTGCCTAATTTGAAATCTGACTCCATTATTTACTAGCAATGAAATTGCTCCTCTGCTCGTGTTTACTATACGTATAATGGAACAATAGCATTACCCAGTTAATGATGAGATTAAAATGAATTAATATACAGGTAAATTGCTTTTAACCATGCCTGGCACATAGGAACACTCAAAAATGTTAATTACTCTTGCTTTTTTTCCCGGATGTTCAGCATGAGAAATCAGTTCCACTTTTATCTCACCCCACCGAGTAAGGAATAATACAAGACCCAAATTTTGCGGCATAAACTTGGACTCGGTTCTTTATGTGGCTAATGCTGGCTTTGACTGCCTTTAGTGGGAACTTAACGGACCACTCAAAGTCATTAAATTCTTTAATAAAGCAAACAGCAAAGAATTGACTGTATCTAATAGACTAGGTCTTGGATTCAATTTTAACTTTATGACTCTAGATGAATCGATATGATATTGGAGCCCTTCTTTTTCACACATCATATAAGAAGACAGATGCAGGTGAAAAATGTTTCATCTCAAAATTATAGTCATTTTATGCACACATAAAATCAAGAGCCCTGTAGGTTAGGAAATAATAATATACCTTTTTTTTCAGCTTCATAAATAGGCATAGCTGCACATAAGTCTTCAAGTTTTCATAAGCTCATGAATAAATCCTGGGGCATGAATTTGGCATGTATTCCTTATTTAGTGTTTATGTGCTTGTCCATCTGTTGTCTAATCATTGGATCATAGTGGAGCATCCATACAGCTAAAAAAAAGACTTATTTCTACTTCCAGATCTGTTTTCACAAAACAGTGGATCCATTTTTAAATGTTATGTTTGCTGATGGAAGAGCACTGTGGGGTGAGCTACATACAAGAAGCAAATCCCAACCCTGGTTCACCATCACTTTCTCTTTCATCCATATACTTACACACACAAAGTCCATGCTACCTAGTTACGACTTAAAATTGAAGCAAGCAGGCCCATAGCAAGCCGAAGTGGTTATTAGGTTTAGCTGTGTCTACAAAACTTACATAGTTAGACAATAGTCTTGAATTCATTTTGACAATTCCAGAAGTCATATTTTTAAAAAGAATATTAATAAGATAGACTTTGACCACAGAGGAACAACCTCTAACCTTTAATCCTGCTGTTAAAGGGTCTGAAAATTATGTATTTGAAAAATAATGGAAAGAACCATGAATACACTAAGCCTTCGTCATTCAAGGTATCTCAATGGTACAACCTCCCCATGGCTTTAAAAATTGCACTGGTCACTGGACATAACTTTCATGTGCAATATGCTTAAAAATTAGTTTTATTAAAATAGTATATAATTGTTTAAACTTTCTAAAATATAGATAAACAATTAAACAGACATTTGTTCTATTATTTAACAAGGTATTGTGCTAGATGCTGGGTGTTTTGGCTTAGCTTTGAATGCGAAGCATTTGAGGGGTTGTCAGGATAGTCATAATAATAGCAGGCAATTAGATATTCTGACCTGAATTGTAATAGAATGATTGGGCCTGAATGTGAATAAATGTGGATGTCATTTAGGTAGAAGTTATGATTAATGTAATCGTCACAATGAGATGGAAAAGGGCCCAGGAACAGAATTAGGGTATTGAGGTTGCCTCAATATAGAATCTATATTCTAAGGGGAACTAAATCTCCAAGTCCTGCTTACCCCACTCTACTCCCGTAACTTAGCCTGACACTGGTGACTAGTCATTTTTGGTTGAGGATGAGAGTGGATGTGGCATCATTCTTCCCCGGAAGCCTTTGTGCACACGTGTATATGAATGTGTGTGTTTGTGTGTGTGTGTGTGTGTGTGTGTGCATATTAGTAGATGGGAAAGCGGTAAGTTTCCAAGTTTCCCAAAGAAACCCCGGAACCCTTTGCGCACGTGTATATGTGTATGTGTGTGTGTGTGTGTGTGTGTGTGTGTGTGTGTGTGTGCGCATATTAGTAGATGGGAAAGCGGTAAGTTTCCCTGAGAAGAAAACTTAAAATTTGTCAGGAAGGTAGAAGTTATACAGTAAGAACCAGAAAAGTAGAGTGTCATTATTGACACCAAGGGTGAAGAAAATTTCAAAAGCAGAGAGTGATCAGTCATGTCAGATGGTATAGAGAGAAAAATAAGAATGTAAAAAAGCAATTGACTTGGATAATTAGCTTATTGAAGTCCTTCTGAAAAACAAGATGTATTAGAGTGTTAGGGGAAGATCCTATTTTCAAAGCGCTGGAAAATAAACTGAAGTGGGGGGTGGAGGGTGTTATAAGTGAAGTCTCTGAGCATAGCCTCTTATTTTTAGAAGTTCCCTCTTAAAGGGAAGAGATTAGATAGTAGTTTAATGCAGAAGCAGGATCAAGGGAGGGATTTATTTTAGGGTAGGAGATATAGAAACATGTTTGTAATTCGAAGGGAAGAAATGGGAGGAAAGTGAAGGACTGAAAATGAAGGAACAGGGATGATTGATGGAGTGAAGTCCCAGAGGACGGAAGGGTGAAAGGCGTCACGATAACAAGCGGAACAATTATTTTACAAAAAGACAAAGTTATTCCTCCTCTGAGACAGGTCTAAAGGAGAAAAGTATAGGTACTGACCCAGAGAAAATCAGAGGCAAAGAGGAAGATAATTAAAGTGGCCGTTCCCCTGAATCTCATGGAAATGCACTCAGGGTTTGGTTGTCTCCAGTCTAGGCAGAAGGAGATATTATTGGCTTGTAGAACTGTGGGTTTGTTGTGAATTATCATTAAGTCATGTCAGCACGAGGCTGTAATTTCTATTACTACACAAGGCAATAGTTTTGCTACTGAGACCTAATGACCAGGTCCAGGCTGGGAAGTGCTGCTGGGATGGCACTGGGGAAGTCCTCCCTGACCTGCACTTGCATTGCCGGGCTCAGCATTCTGCATTTATGCCTGTTCTCCTTTGACTTTCCGTGAGTAGTTCTGACTGTGGTCTTCTAAGGCAGCTATTGCTTTTCTCTAAAGGCAGCAGTATTTGAACACTTTTTAGAGGCTGCTGGGATAGGTAAGTATTTAGCTTGAGAACATACCTAGAAATGTAAAGAAAAAATAAAATACAACTGGCACAAACTGAGTTGAAATTAATTTGTGCTTTAATGATAAAGTTGAGGAAGGTAGAGCTATTATGTTATATTTGGTAAATATTGGGTATTTGTGAATAAATTAGAAGCTTGTGTTTGTATCAGAAGTCAGAAAAGATTGTCAAACCAAATTATAGGCCCATGCTAATAAACCAACCAATTCTTAGGTTTGCGTCTTGATTTTTACCTTTTCATATTATGCAACGGTTAATCATCCAAATATTTTAAATTTCACTCTTGGATTAATTCAGATCCCCTGCAATCTATATCTTATTCCAGAATCAGTTTTCCTGGAATATGATTTGGTATTTTGCAATGAGACACCATGGTGAGATTGTATAAAATGTGCTCTTTTTATCTCTAGTAGGAATATTGCTGAAGGTATTATTTACCACAGCAAGCAGTGTCTCCTTCATACAGGCCTAGGGGAGTAATTTTTCTTTGGCTTGAGGGCCTAAGTTGAATTTTTTCTGAGCAACTGGAACATTTTGATTCTATGGGCATTGGAGATATTATAATTGGTTGTGATTCCTTTTTTTGCTTTGGCTGTGTATCAACTTAGAATGTTTTTAGCCACAATTACTTACAATAGCTTAAGTAGGTTTTTCTTTTTCTTTTTACGTAGCAAGAAGCCTGAAAATAACTAACTGCTGTGATTGGCTCAACATCTCATCTGGGAACCAGTGTCTCTGAATTTCCTTCAGACATTGGATGAACTACATCTCTAGCTGTAGTTCTCAAACGTTGTTGTGCATTGAAATCACCTAAAGGGCTGATAAAGCAGACAGAGGCCCAGGCTCCTTGAAGAATAGAGCCTCGGCCTTTTATGTGGTCACTAAGTTCCTCAGGTGATTCTAATATTGACCAAAGCTTGAGAACCACTGCTCTAGCGGAAGGGAGAAACAGGCAAAATTCACTCCTTTCAACAGACTCTGTCTTCTTAGCTAGAAAAAGAAAAAATTCAGAGTCAGTCCAGCTTACCTCCTCTTATTCCTCCTCTAAGGAAAGCTGGGGAAGGACCTAACTTCTCAGAGATCAGAGAACTCTGTCTGCTACCAAACCCAAAATTTGGTGTTAAGGAAGAAGCAAGTTGTTGGATGGGCAAAGGACAGTAGTTTGGGGCCAGAATTGCTAGTTATTATACAGGAACTTATCTTTATATGTCTTTATTTGGTACTTTATTCTGAATTAGTTTTGCTTTCCTATGCCTCTCTGATTTTTCTATTAAAAATTAGTTGTATGAATTTATGTGATCTATCAAATTGTTTTTGAAATATGTGAGTATGGCGATTATGATAAAATTCTTGTACCCTATGTTCAACGATCACTACTTTCCTCATTATCAACAAAAGGATCCGGGGCGGTGATTTTCTTCTGCTTAGTTGCCTCGGGGCTATGAGGAGAATGCTTCCATGCTCCATTTTCTACTTTCATGAAGCTCTTTGTCATGAAGCAGGATGATTGGGTGATTCATAGAATCAAAGTTAAGCTGAGACTCCACCTTGATTAGGTACAACTTGGGATTTGCCTCTCCTGGCAATTTTATTTTAGCCTAAGTATGAACCCTGGTTACTTTTGGACATGTCATGGCTCCAGCTCATTAGATCATAATACTCACTATGCAGCAGGATCACCTGAAAAATACTGATGCCATGTCCTATCTTGATTGGAGGTGGGGCCCAGGCATCCACGTTTTTACTTAAAAGTTCTCCAAGTGACCCTAATGTGCAGTTAGGGTTGCAGAACTACTGCTCTGGCTGATAGGCTCTCTGACCTAACCCTGTCTTCTGTGCTCTGTCTCTGTTTTCTTTCATCTGACTCTATTCCTGATTTCAATTTCTGTCTCTAAGGATCTCTGTCCTTCTGTTCCCAGGTGGTAACCTGGCTTCAGTTGAGACTGCTCTCTGAGTTCCATTTTGGTTTCCTTGAGCCTAGACTGCATATTTTAATTAACCTGCTCTAGCATTTCAGCAGCAAAAGCTGAGTTCCTTTCTCTGATTCTCAGTAGAATGCCAACTCATCCCGCTGACAACCAAAAAGTATGGGGAAATCCTGGGACTAACAAAGTGGACCCAGGGAGGCAACTTGACTCTGCATGGGATAAGTAGAGTTCCATGTTCGGGAAGATTTCAGTTCTTAGTTCCACCTAATTTCAACTCCAAGTCGGTTAGATGCTCCTTTGGTCTCCAGCAGCACTTTGTGAACCTTCTCTCCCAAGTAGGCTCTTGAGCCTCTGAGCTGGTGGCTCTCTCCTCTGACTTTTTCCACTCAGAAGTCCTAACAGCAACTCTGCTCTCCCTCTACAGATCTCCAGTAGATTACTGTTTCATTCTGATCCTTTTGCTGATTTAATCTTTACCCCCCAGATGAATTTCTTTTTTGAATTTCAAACCTTCTTCCTCATCATTTCCCTTCGTATTCTCGGCCCTCTAGTTATACCCTGTATACCAAGTTACCAGAAAACACAAAATATGCCCCAAATATAGGTAATAAAGTGTGGCTAAATACCCAGCTTTGGAGTTGGGCAGCTCAGGCCTAAATCCTCAATCTGTACCTTCCAAGTTTGTTTCTTCATCTGCAAATAGAGTAATAATAATATCCAAATTGTAAGATTGTTGGCAGAAGAAAACAAGATAATGCATATAAACTTTAGAGGATTTCCTGGCACATAAGTGCTCAAAAACTGTTGGGTGTTTACCACATAAGCTCATAGAGATGGAATTTGGCTCAAATGCATTTATTGGGGTTCAAGACCTATGAAAGGAAGCAGGGAACAGGGTTTGGCAGCGGAAGTAGTTCAACTGAGATGTTGGCCTTGATGAGTTTTCAAGTGAATAATTGTGTGACAGACTTGTTTTGTGTGACCCTCACCTGTCAATCACCAGCCGTGGGCTGCCTCGGAAAGCTCGTGGTGTTGGGTGCGGTGGCTGTGTACACAGTAGGAGGCAACTGTGAAGAAGCCGACGGCCGGCAGCTGTTTACCGACCACACTCCTAAGCTGTTCTATGTGGTGTGGCAAGCTCTGTCATGATGGGGCGTCTGGGCAGTCCTCTCTGTACCTACTGCAGTTTTTGTTTCTGTATCACTCCTTCCTCTGGTTTGCAGGGGTCAAGTGCACAGGTCTGACATGTACCTAGCCGACGTGAGGTGGCTATTCCTCCCATTGCCTGTATTTAGAAATAATGTACTCTCTGAGATTCCTTACCAACAAATCTGTGCACAAACGGGGCATTCTGGAAGCCTGCCACATGCATAATTTCAGGTTCTTAGATTCCTAGGCTAAAGTCGAGGTTTTATGATCACAAACGAGAAGAGAGAAATAAAGGAAGTACAAATAAAGTGGGAAAAGAGTCATTTTAAACGTGTGTCAATTGTCAGGCCTTCGTCTGAGGCAGTACCTGGAGATTCTGCTAACAACCTGCCAGCCGACAACAGCATTTGTGCAGAGCTCCTGGGAATCCACTTTCCAAAATCGCTCAGGCGACCTCCTCATAATTTATAAAAGGACTAGTTTCAATAGCCTGCAAGACATTTTAGAAGAGAAAGCTAATCATTGATTTGCTGTTTATTTTATAAAGTGACTAAAATGCAAATTCGATTTACTTAAAATGGTTGTCCCAGTCCTAGTAAATGTTTAAATTTCTCAGGTGCTGGGCTCCTTGTCTTCATTCTTTAGTCTGAGCTCAGTAGGGACTTTATTAATCCCTGAAGAAAGATACGCTAAAAAGGATTTTCAGTAAATTTGGGTAAATGTTTTCCAGATCCCTTTGGCCAGGAGGGTGGTAAACGTAGAGCATAACCGGACTGCTGTGAAGCCTCATGAGTGGCGGATGGGAGACCGTTAGACTCCGGACCATCTACGGGAGGACCACGGCCCCTGTGGTTCTCTGTGGTAGCTCCTTAGTGCATTCTGAAATCATTCTAGTCAAGCAGGAAATGCGGCATTGTGGATGAATTCTGTCTACAATCATCTGAAACATGGAATTAGATCCTTATTTTCTACTCAAAGGTAGTGGAGTTCAGCAGCAAAGAGTACAATTCTTGTTGTAACAGAAAAATGGGTTTAAATCTTGCTACTGAAAGAATGGCTGTGGAACTTTAGGCAAATTGCTTTGCTTCTCTAAAACTCAATTTTCTTATCTTAAGAATGAGGATAATAATCCCTAACAATAGGGTATCAGTGTCTATTGTAGTGTTCAGTACACTAAATAGCCAACAAATGGCAAGTGACATCAACATCATCCTCGTTGTCATCTCTTACCTTCCACTCTAGCAATGTTCAAGAGAAGACTCATTTTTCTCTTAAATGCATTTCATGTTTTGACACTTATTGGCTTTGACTCTTTTTTCCTTTGTGAAAGTCACACCTTTGTCATTCCCAACATAGTTTCTTTTTTTTTTTAACATCTTTATTGGAGTGTAATTGCTTTACATTGTTGTGTTAGTTGCTGCTGTATAACAAAGTGAATCAGCTATATGTATGCATATATCCCCACATCCCCTCCCTCTTGCAGCTCCCTCCCTCCCACCCTCCCTATCCCACCCCTCTAGGTGGTCACAAAGCACCCAGCTGATCTCCCTGTGCTATGCAGCTCCTTCCCACTAGCTATCTATTTTACATTTGGTAGTGTGCATATGTCATGGGGAGGGGGAAGGGTAAGCTGGGACAACGTAGTCTCTTATACTCCTGTTTTTTATTGATGGGGAGTTCCGTGGTGTGAGTAGCTCACAGAGTGGGGGCGAAGGGTTTGGGCTATACTGGTTCTCAGTGACTTCCAAATGATGACGCCACTGTCAAGGGTTAATGTTGGACCAAATTATGTTTCTTGGCAATAGCTTTGGTTTCTGCACAATTGGCAAGGTGTTAAGTTCCCAAAGGCCATGATGTGAAGCCCTAGACATGAAGGAACCTCCACTTGCCTTGGGAGATGTTAGCTCCACCTTGGATGGAGCCACTACTCTGTGGGTTTTATACTAAAGAAAGTACAATTATTTCTTATACTGTAGAACCATTTTCTAGCCTAAATTTGGGTTGGGACCAACATTAATTCTTTTTACTGCCTCTCCTAGCTTTTTATCTATATTTTTGCAATTCTCCAAATGTCCCATCCTTGGCAACTGTTCTTGCTTTGTGTACTTTTGAGTTAAAGTAAGGTAGACATATTAATGACTGTGGAGTAAATACTTGTGATACTTGTGGTGGCTGGAAATGGGTTAGACAAATGTGTCAGCTGTAGACACCAGCTTCAAGGACTGTTACATGGTCCTAGTGGTTCAGCCATCACACTCTGAGGCCCTCATCACTAAATGGACTAGTACTTCTGTATTCACTGCCTCTCTTCTCTTCTTTGCCCTTCTGTTAATATTATCTCAGTTCAGAATAGCTTTAAGATAACATGTTCTAGAATCAGACTGTCTGCATTCAAATTCTGGTTTTGCTACTTATTAGGTTTTAACCTCTTATGGCTCAGTTTACTCATCTCTAAAATAGGGCAATTATAATACCTGACTCAGGGGCTTATAAGGATCAGGTGAGAGAATAAGTATAACCTACTTAGGATAATGCCTGGAAAAATAAATGTTGGCTGCTAATATTTATTATTATTATTATTATTATTACTCACACGATAGGTATCCTAACCAGGTTCCACAGAGATCTGGCCTCTTATGGGTCACCAGCTTATGGAGCAATCGTCCTCTGGTTCAGGGGGACTTCCCTGGCGGTCCAGTAGTTGGGACTTCGCCTTCCAGCATGGGGGATGCAGGTTTGATCCCTGGTTGGAGAGCTAGGATCCCACATGCCTCGTGGCCAAAAAACCAAAACATAAAGCAGAAGCGATGTTGTGACAAAATCAATACAGACTTTAAAAATGGTCCACATCAAAAAAACATCTTAAAAAAAAAAAAGCTGAGCTTAAAAATTAAAAATTGCCCTCTGGTTCAGGCAAGGAGAACTTTAACCAAAATAAAGGGATGACAAAGCTTAAGGTTATCTGTGTAGCATTATGAAGCATGTCCAAATGAAATCTCTTCCATAGGTTAAGGAGGGTGGAAAAACACATTGGGGGTAGTGTTTCAGCATATGAATTTGGGAGGACACATTCAATCCATCACACCACCTTACCAAGTCCCATGATTTTGTGTTCTGATGCAGACCTCCCATTCCTTCCCTCATCTTCTCTATCAGTAGATGTCAACACAATAAGAGCTCAAGGGATTGAGCCCTTAGTAGAGGGCATAATAAAGTATTAAAAGAATTGGCAGAATGCACAAAAGGTTACTTTTTAGTGACTTCATTTGGAACAAATTTCCGAGGTCATTACTGACTTACTACACTGGCAAATGAACAATACAGGTGTTCTCAAAGAGTACTCCTAAGGTGATTTTATTTGGCATAAAGGTTTCTAGGAGTTAAAGAGACTTTTGGGGGAATAAATATATGAATATAAATCAATAGAAAGGAAAAGCACTGATACTACATTAACTAGACACTCACCAATTAGCCACTTCTTCACACATTAGTTTATATTAAAACAAAAATGTTGTGAGAGGAAAGTGACTCAAAATGTAAAAAAAAAATATGCTTTACCACAGTTCCCAAGATATTTAGGAGTAAAGGAGTTGTAATATGGGTTAAGTACAGTATATGACATTTGCTGGTGTCTAAAAATTGAGGTCTGTTGGGCATTGCATTCTAGAATAAGGTCAATGCTGTCATCTTTACCTGTCATGGCAGTACCAGAAACTGTATCATTGTCTCTATTATTGATTAGATTCCCCTCTAGTCCCCCTTTTTCAAACTCAACATGATTAAAATGTCCCCCCCTACTCCTTAATTGAAAACATTCTTAATCTATCTCTTGGATGTCTACGCAGAGACACATGAAAATACAAGATAAAATATAATCTCCCCAACGCACAGAACACAAAGTGACTATTAATGTTGAAGGCATGCATAAGTGAAACTTTACCATACAGTATGCAATATTCATGTACATTAAGTAAACCAGTCCTTTAGAAATGCATGCGTGTTTTCTGGACAAAAGAAAGCGGATTCACTTTAATGGGGTCTGAAAAAGTCTGTGGTATAATAGTGATATCCCATGAAACATAACAATAACTGGCTTCTCCCAATAAAGTATGATAAGTCTGCAGTGATGTCATACTCTGATATTTTGATTCTGTCATTTGAGAGAAAGGGGTGTGTATCTCACTGTTAGTGAATAAACAAAGAGTCTCAAAATGCATTATTCCGTGAGTTATAGGAATAAAAACCTAAAGCATCTTTAGTGGAATAAGCTTGAACAATAAAATGTGAAATACTCTATAAACATAAACCAAAGCTTGAAGCCATGAATATCTTCTCCCTTGTTTACTTTTGCTTTTCTAGCTAACAATTCATCTCTGATTTTATATCACTCCAGCTAATAATTAACTTATTTCTGGGTAATGTAACCTGAGAAATGACAGCGGAGCTGCTCACAATACCTCAGGAAGACACGATAATGATTTCTCCCAGGTGTTTGCGGAAAAAAGAATATAGTAAGGAGGAAGTGGATCTCATAGGCATTGAATGGCAGTGTTGCTTTTAGGCAGAAATAGCATGAATAATTTATTGACTGCATCAGCAGATATATTTAGCTGTGTGCTGTGAAGGTGAGTGCTCAGCCACGTGTTCCTCTTGCATCACTGGAGCTCACAGCCACCAGCGTTGGATCACTAGCCTTTCCAAGAGCTATTTTAAAACAGATGTGGTCATTTTTTACCTAACATAGTAACTAAAAAATAATCAAAACTTTGTGTTGCCTGAATTCATGGGCTTTATCTCAAGGGGGAAAATGCTTCAATAAAGGGATATGCCATAAGGAAGGTACATTTTATTACCAAAGACTATTTTCTCCAGATAGAGTTGAACCTTGCATTGAAATAACCTCCTCTGTACTTGGCAGTTCTCCGGTGCCCTCTTTCAGTAACCTGTCCCCGGCCTCTCTACAGGTCCATTGGTTCAAGAAACGACAATTATAGTAAGGATTGAAAAGTATGCTCTAGAGGCAACAAGGCCATTGCTACTTTTTCATTCTAAATGAAATATGCTCTGATACCATTGCTATCTGTTAGAGGTTGTGTTCCCTAAAAAGATACATTGAAATCCTAACCCCAGGGATCTGTGAATGTGACCTTATTTGGAAATAGTCTTTGCAGATGTAATCAAGTTAAGATAAGGTCATTAGGGCGGACCCTAATAATCCAGCATGGCTAGTGTCCTTATGAAAAAAGGAAAAGAGACCCAGACTCAGACACAGGGAGAACGCCATGTGATGATGGAGGCAGGATTGAAGTGATGCTCTACAAGCCAAGGAATATCCGAAATTGCCAGCAACACCAGAAGCTAAGAGAAAAGCATGGAACAGATTCTCCCGTAGACACTTCAGAGACAGAATGTTTCTGCTAATACCTTGATTTCAGATTTCTTGCCTCCAGAACTGTGAAGGAATAAATTTCTGTTTTCTAAACCACTCAGTTTGCGGTACTTTGTTACAGTAGTTCTAGGAAGCTAATATGCTATCTAAATTTAGATACTCAGGGTGAGGGACAACGAGCTAGCCAGTGTACCAAGATAAATTAATTATGCACGATATGGATATTCACCAAGGGTACAAATGTTTCTACACATCCATTAATAAAAAAGCATGTTGCAATGTAGGTTGATTAGGTTTGTCTCAGTTTGTCCAGGAAGCCCTGTTTCCATTTACTTTCTAGGCATAATAAATAACAGGCCTCCTTTCATTTTCAAAATACCCCAGTTTGGATGATAAATTATATCACTCTACCTATGTGTACACTATTAAGCACTTAGCAAAAAAATAAAATTTCACCACTTATGTTCAGTGTTTTTGATTTAAAAAAAGTGATTTCTAGTGCCAGAGTCAAAATCCCTCCAAAACTGGAGCAAATTGAAGTTCCAAATTCCAAGAGTCTGGATCACTTCAGCCTTAATTTACTTTGGGACCCACAAATGTACAGCGCTCTTACCTGGGTCACTTTCTTCAGGAAATAATATTTCAAATTGTTTAAACCAGTCAGTATAAACACAACTCGTCATACCCCCAGGTTGTCGAGGGGAGAGGAAGAGAATAGCAAGTAAATTCAAGTGTGGCAGGAGGAATATTTGAACCTACAGTTCATTTCGGTTATCGCAGGGTGATTGAGGCCAGCGGTGTGGACACTGAACAAGAGCCAGAGATACAGCCTCTGTTCCTCACTTTGTCATAAATCCTTCCTAACCTTGAATAAATGTCTTTGACCTCAGTTTTCCCACTTGGGAACTGAGGGCCATTATCATTGATTTTTAATTTTGTTAATGTTTGTTGGCTCATTAGGGAAAGCTGGTGAAATGCCTTCAGCAATCTGAAAAGCGCTTTGTATGTTCCATGCCTTGACGATGGACCTACATAGAACTTATTCCTCAGTGTTGGAAGGAAAAACGAATCCCCATTTCTTGTCAGTTCTATGCTTGTTATATTACTAAGTCATACTACTGCTGAAGTGAATATATATGAAAAATGACTCTACACAAAGTCTATAGATCTTTGTTCACTCTTGCTAGTCTCTCCTATATACTGCTTTCAATTTAAAGTAAAGCAGTTGATGTCATTTTCTTCTAGTAATTACTTTTAGCCTCATCTCTGGTTTCCAAAGTTAAGACGAGGTTCACTGTTTCTTTCTACACTTATGGCTCTCAATCTGACACCTTTGGAAGACAGTAGGGGATGTTGCTGACTGCAAAAACGCAGATTGGAAGTTGCTGGTGTTGGGGCAGTGTGATGTTGCCCAGGATGTTTGTAAATGTAGGTGTGAACAAGGTGGTCTAGTATGCTCGTTAATGTCAGTACGCTACACTGCTTCTCCTCTGTGTTTGTACAATGCCCTATGAATAGTGATATCATTGCAATGATGGTATCATAATTTGTTTATAGTTTTGTTTCTTCCACTGGATGATGAGTTGCTAAAGTTTGGGAATACATCTTACTCGTATCTTCATCTTCAGTACTTCCCAAATACTGGAAAATATATGGCATTCAATGCACATTTGTTGAATAAGTGAGTGGTAATCCTTTATGGAACAACAATTGGCCGGTAATTTAATCAGCGGACTGGATGGGGGGCTCTGTAATGTGTCAACTTCACTAGGCTCAACTGTGTTCACAAGAGATTCTTTTTCTAAATGTTTTCTTTTAGAATGATCCATAAGAGACATTTTTTTACATGAGATTTGGAGAGTGGAAGTGAAGCAGCAACCATCTCGTCTTTTAATGCCCAAAGGTTGAAGCAAGGTTGTCAGATATTTTTGTAGCTCATTGTTGCTTACCTGCTGGCTCACCTCCTTGGCATTGGAAAGCATCCAAGCTTGAAAACTCACCTGCCCTCAGATCCTCCTTGAGTTTCTCCCACTTGTATGTCACATTGTGTTTAGCTCCCTGATGAAGGATGATGGTGTGACCCATAGAATACTCACATATTCAAGTCTGGAAGCATTGAGAATTAAGAACTGATGTTGATTCCAGTCTGTCCTTGTGCGTTCCAAATTATCCCTGCCTTCCCTCACTCTACAGCATCTTGCCTTCAGACAAGGCACGTCCTCCTGTCTGTGGACTTCAGGCTCCTGGATCAGATGCAGAGACAATAGCTTCACTGAGACTGCTTAACTCCCGCAATTGTGTAAAGTCAAATCCCTGTAACAAATACCTTTACACACACACACACCCCACACCTATGTGTGTGTGTATATGTATATACCTCCTATAGAAGTGTGTGCTTCTCCAGTTGAATGCTGAGACAGCTAGTCTATGAGACTATGGAAGTAAATTGCCTAAGAATGCTTATCTGTCTGTGCATGTGTATGTGTGTGTGTGTGTGTGTGTGTGTGTGTGTGTGTGTGTGTGTAGGTGTCCATAAAGGCACTATTGGTTAGGATAATGCTAGCTATTGGAATTAACATATCCATAAGACAAAACTCTCAGCAATGTAACACAATAGATATCTTCTTCTTGCTCTATGAAAGTCTCGTGTGTGTATTCCTGCTTGGTAGAGAATGAACATATTCTTTTTTTGTACCTATTTAGAAAACCAGACTGAGGAGATTTTACTACCTTCAAGAAGTACCTTCTGAGGTCTTTTTGGGTAACAAAATTCAGCCAACAGATTGGAGAAAAGAGTAGAACATGCATATCCACTTCCTAGCCACCTCAGGTTAGAAGCGACACTCACCACTTGCTTATATTCTATTGGTGAGAACTAGTGCCATGGCACCACTTAAAAGGAAGTGGTAGTACTAGGAAATGGGATCGCTGATGGGGCAGCCTCTTCCCAGGTAGAACTGTGCTGTAGAAGAGGAACACAAATGTTGGGGACCAGCTATCACTGCCACATAGAATCCTACATAAAATACGTTGACTAAATCAGAAAATTCAATCATCTTTGTTATCGAATTCCAGCCTGGTTCTTGGCCTGCTTAAGAGCAAAAAAAAAAAAGAGAGTCAGTCTGTAGGGAGCCTGAGAGGAGGATTTGGCCAACTCCAGGATGGCTTGTTCAATTGTATCCTGAGGTGAATGGAATGCAGCACGGCTTGCAGCCACTTTAGAGGGAGATCTGGCCCTTGGAGATCAAGCTAAAACTGAAATATCCATTTGAAAATTCTACACTAACTTCCAACACCAATAACATTCAAGTTCCATCTGCATGTGTCTTGAAGTTAGCTCACCGATTCCTGATGCAACAGCTCCACAGCGGTTTGATCCCTTTGTTCCTTGCAGTTAGCTCCTGCAGGTACACACACCCCTGGTCTGGAGAAAGAAGTTATGTACCAGCATTTGGTCCACCTTTTGGAATAACTTGGCTGGCTGATCTAATACAAATCACAAAACTATCAGAAAGGCAAGATTTAGTAAGTATTGTGTGTAATTCAACAAGCTATACATCTGCTGAAAATCTCTTTTTGCTAAAAGCAGCACATCTGATAAATTCTTGACTTAATTTATTGATAGTTTACTCCCTCCTCAAAAAGAGGAAACAACCAGAACTACTATTTTGTACTTAATTGTTTTTTGGGGGGGGAGGGGCGCACTGCATGGCTTGTGGGGTCTTAGTTCCCTGAACAGGGATCGAACCCGGGTCCACAGCAGTGAGAGCCCGAGTCTTAACCACTGGACCACCAGGAAATTCCCTCTTTTGTACTTAGTTCTAACCAACAAGGATGTCTGTTTGGTGCTTTCAAGGAAAGTCAAGACTCAGAAAAAAGTACTCTTACCATCTTAGAGTTTTAGTATCTGAGAAAGGGAATGCTTAGCCTAGACAGACATGTGAACTAAAGCTTAGATAAACATATTTATAGAAGTTCAGGAAAAAAAAAAATCCAATGACCAGTTGAGGTGTTTTAACAAAAGTCAAAGAAGCTAAGAATCTGTGGAAGGTAATGGCTGGGATCCTGGGCTAAGCTTTAAATGGTCTCAATTAAGGCTCTAAAGCAAAAACTATGACCAGAGTCAAGACTTGAGAGAAGATCTTGGAAAAAGGAACAACATATGAGGTGAGCCCAGTCATGAACTGCTTTTCCCTTTGAGGTAGTTACCAATTCATAAACAGTGCAGAGCTAAATGCTACAGATCAGAGCAGAAAGATTTCCCTAAGAGGTTGGGAGACTGAGCTCAGTTTCCAACAGTCTCACAAAGGTGGGGACACTAAACTTTGAATCAAAGTCTATGAGGGGAAGGGGCCTCTAGACTTCCAGTTAGGTCCCCATAGGATCTGTACTCTAGGATTAAGATTAAAGGAGAAAATAACCAGTATACAGAAAAGATTGACACACCTTCAAAATAACTGTATCTCAGCCTGGATTTAGATGACATACCCTATTCTGAATGTTTGCAAGAAAGCAAAAGTTAATTCTATCTGGAAAAAGATAGCATTGGCTAGAGCCTCAAATTATCTGTATAACTTTTCATACACAATTATTACTTTACCAGGCAGACTAGAAGACGTTAATAAATGACTGAAAACCCAGCGAAAAGGTTAATAAAATAGAACAATAGGACATTCAGATATTGATGTTAATAGCTATAGACTTTAACACAAATATGATTAATATGTCAAAGGAAAAAGATGAGAGGATGGGTAAATTTACCAGAGAATTGGAATCTATACAAACATCAAATGGAAAAATGTATAAGTAAAAAATATAATAGTTGAAATTAAGAATACAATGGATGGTTTAACTGCAGATTAGACACAGAGAAGAGATCAGTGAATTAGAAAGCAAGTCAATAAAACATATGAAGACAGAAATACAGAGAGAATAAAAAGCAAAATTATTTGAAGGAATGGAAGAACTGCATGGGACTCCAATAAAGAAAAAAGTAATTGATTCTAGAACAAGAGTTGGAAAGATTGGCTATGAATTTGTTGCCTGTTTTTGTAAAAACAATTTATTGGAAGACAGCCATGGCTATTTATTTACGTTTTGGGCCACACTAGCAGTTAACTACTTGTACCAGAGACCACATGAACTGCAAGGCTAAAATATTTAAGAAAAAGTTTACCAAATCATCCCTTGAGGGTCCAACTAATCTTTAGGCAGTGTAGTTTTGAATATCCATATTTTTATATAATGGGCTTTAGTTATTTCCCCAAAAAGAAGTGGGACTAGTAGAATACAAAGAGCAAGATAGTAGGCTTAAGTTTAAAAATATTAGCAATTATACTGAATGTAATTGTCAGACTGGATAAAAAAGACAAAACCTAAGTATATGCTTTTTACAAAAGACATTCTTAAATATAAAGATACAGAAAGATACAATGTCACCGAATAGACAAGATATATACCCTGCAAACCTAAGCAAAACACACACACACACACACACACACACACACATGAAAATAATGTTTCACTGCTATTATCAATCAAAGATTTTAGGACAAGAAATATTATTAGTGATAAGAAGTTTCATTATAGAAAAATGGTCAATCTATCAGGAAGATGTTCTCAATTCTAAATTTGATGCAAGTAATAATATAGCCTCAAAATATACAAAGCAAACATGGATACAGCTAGAAAGAAAAATACACAAGTTTACAATTGCAGTAGGTCATTTTAATGCATTTCTTTAAGTAACTGATAGAACATGCAGAAAAAAAGCAAATATTTAAAATATTTGAAAACTAAAATTAACAAACTTAATAGACATAATAAACACTGACCACAACTTCAAAATAAATATTCCTTACAGCTACATATGGAAAATTTATTCATATTGACTCTTCATACAGCCAGTTTCAACAAATTTCAGAAGATTAGAATCATTCATCATATGTTCTCTGACAAGAGTGCAATTAAGTGAAACAGATGCACATAAAAGGGAGAAAATCCCCAAATGTTTGAACCCATATGTGTTGAAAGCCCCCAGGGCCATTCTCTGCTTGAGTATTTACTATGAGGACTCACAGGACTCGGCATATAGTCATACTAAAAGCTATGATTTATTACAATGAAAGCGTACAGAACAAAATCAGCAAAGGAAAAGGTACATGGGGCAAAATCTGGGGGAAATCAATCAGGTACAAGCTGCCAGAATCCTCTCTTAGTGGAGTAACACAGGATAAACTTAATTTCCCCAACAAGTGGTGACAACATATGTGAACTACTGCCAACCAGGGACTGTCATAGAGACTCAGTGCCCAGGGATTTTACTGGGGTCTGGCCAGACCAGCCTCTGCCTGGTATGTACCAAAAGGCCAGACTCCCAGGAGGACAGCAGGTGATCAACATCAACCATATTGTTTGTGTAGTTTAGGCTTAGTGAGTGACTCTTAACAGCTCTGGGAATGGTGGAAACTCCCCAGATCTAAGTTCCCAGATGCCAGCCAAGGGCCAACTTTGTTCACAAACCTTTCAAAGGATGGCAGTCAGGCTTCCTTTGTTAACTCTTTTCTGCACACCATGGATCAAAGAAGAAATTACAGGGGGTATCAGAACATATATTTCATTAAATGATAGTATGATTCACCTGTGATGCCACTAAAACCACACTTAGAGAGAAATTTCTGTCTCCAAATCCGTGTGTTAGAAACAAGAAAGGCTGAAAATCAATGACCTGAGTATCCATATAAATATGTTAGAAAAATAATAACGAAGTAAACTCAAGGAATAAAATAGAAAAAAACATGCAATAGGGAAAATCAACATAGCCCAAAATTACTTCTTTGGAAAGTTTAATAAAAATGAAAAACTCCTGGGAAGATTGATCAAGAGAAAAAGAGAGATGGTTGTGAATTACAAACACCATCGATGAAAAAGGAAACATTATAGATATTTTATCCATTAAAAGAATAATTAAATTATATAATAACAAATTTTATACTAATCAATTTGAAAACTTAAGTGAAGTGGAAAAATTCCTTGCAAAAATACAGCAAAAAAACACTGATACAAAGAAATATAAAATCTTAATAGTCAAATATAAATAAAAAATAAATATATAATTTTAAAACATTCAATAAAAAGCTCCAGGCTTAGATGGCTTTAGTAATGAATTCTACAAAATTTTCAGTAAGAAATAACACTAAATATGCATGAAGTCTTCTAGAGTAGTAAAAAAGGAAGAAATATTTCCAATTCTACTTATGAGTACAGCATAACCTTGATACCAAAACTTACAGAGACATTGCAGAAAAGGAAAATTACAAATGCAAAAATCCTAAACAGAGTATTAGCAAATCAAATTTAGGAATATGTAAAAATGGTAACATATCATAAAAAGTTGGGTTTATTCCCAGAATGCAAGTTTGGCTTAACATTCAAAAATCAGTTGACATAATTCAGTAAGGTTATGAAAGAAAGGAGGGGACCATATGATCTGTTACATGTGAAAAAGTGTTTGATAAAATTTCAACACCGTTTCATTATGCATTGTTATATAAGCAATGTAAGCTCAGGAGGTTATGAAATTTGGCTAAATGGAGAGGTGATATTGAAGGGCAGGGATATTGTAGCAAGTGTTCTCTCTTGAAATTTTCTACAGCAAAATCATCTAGTGACATGTCCACTTTCTGTCATAGGAACAGACAATTGATTGGCCAGAGATTCAGGGCTTCTCTTGTTCTCCCACCACCCAAGGAACCTCATGTTCGCCCTCTTAGCAGTGCTCTTTGTGGGAAGAAATTTCCTCCAGAAAACTAGTCCTGAATTTGTGTTAGTTGAGATGGGAATGAAGCAACGGGTTCATGAACACATGGGTACATGTTAGTTTATCTGAGTAGCTAAGTCCTTGGAAGTAGGAAATAAGGATTGAGAGAAGGGGCCACAGGACAGGAACACAGGAAAGCAGAGCAAGAAGAGATTTGGGAAAGTACAGATTCCAGAGACTGGGCCTCTGTTTGGGGTGTCAGACTCATTTGGGGCACCAGAATGCCTTCCTGGGCAGAATTGGAAGAAGGTATTTTAACAGAAAGACAGGGAGAAACAATGAAGACAAAGCTGAAAAGAAACCCAAAACTTGGAATCTACACTGGGGAGAGACCTTTGGGAACATGTCCGAATGAGGGGAAACCAAAGACCTTAGGGTTGAACTGACTTTCCGAAGGTCTCAGGGTCAGTCAGTGGCAGGAGGAAAATGCCCTGAGGCATTGACTGCTCTTCCCATCTCATTAAAACAAAAATAGGACAGCTATCTATATTCATGTTTTTTATATTACTTTGACAGCTGAATCTTTAGCCTGTAGAAGTAGATAAGAATATAATTCCTACTTTAAATAGAAAATGAAGCACTTGAAATAATGTTTAAGTGTTTTTTGTTACTTTTGTTAACAAAGGCAAAAACCCAGCAGTTTGTGGAGATGAAAGAAATGAAAGTTTAGTGAACATTCTTCACCATGTCTTTATCTTTGCTCTTAGACTCCATATACCTTGAGGAAAAATGTTTAAGACTGATTTATCTTTATTTCTACTTCATTGTATTACACAGGGTTGTATGCCTATAGTAATTCAGTAATAAATGCTTATTAGGTGAATAAAGGAGAATGTTTGCTTTATAAAATCACAATAACCCCTGTTATCATCACTGTCAGATTTCTGTTTCTATACCCATCTAATAATAGAAGAGTTAAAAATACAGGCCAAAGATTCATTTTGACATCATTTCTGTAGCAGAGACTGTTAAGTCACCAAATACCCATTTGTCCTCTACATTTCTGGGCTTCATTTGTAGTTGCCTGTGCTTTGTGACTGGGTTCTGGCCAATGGAAAATGTGCAAAGTGATTCCAGTTCTTAAAAATTTATTTCCTCGTTCCTCTAGCCCTGTCTGCTGTGCCCTGGTGACCTTGAGGTCATGTGTTCTGGATAGCATAGCCTCATAATGGAATGGGTCATCAGGCCTACAACTGGTTTTAATTTGGAAAAAAAATTCTTACTGTACTAAGCCTCTGCAATTTCAGAATTTGCCTGTGACATGAGCTCATTTTAATTATCTTATATGTGCTCCTTCCCCCGCCAAGTACTACAATACAATGTTTTTCGAAAACTTCAACTCTTTTGTGCTGACTGCCCTTGAAACTATTGATATATTCAGTAAGTGGTTTGTCCAAACCACATTCTCTTGGAGTTCTCTTATAGAAGGGAACTGTGGCCAGTGTGGTATAGTAAGAGGCTGCTTACTCACTTTCAACAGCTTTACCTGATGCTATTGGAAATATCTCTTCTTTAAACGTACTTGTGGTACAATCTCATTTCTGGGATTTTATTACTAATTTAATTAGTAGATAATTAGAGGTGTTTTTGTTTTTTTTTTAATCTTAAGTTCTGAAGTGACATAGAATTTCTTCTGCATGTTGTATCAAATTTTGGATAGTTACAACAGACATCCAAAATCTGAACATCTATTATATATACAAAGAGCTGTATTGGGAAGTGTCAAGAGAATTGAAGGCCCTGCCCTTGCTTTCAAGGAATCAGCCAGCTTGCCAGACCAATGACACATGCCCGTATGAAGCATTTGATCTACAACACTTTTCACATTTAAGTGGGGAACACACCTTTTGCAAAGCATCAAGTTGCCTTGCTGTGTTTTGATCAATCATAATGTGTTTCACTCTATAGTTTGCCATTCAGTTATACTCTCAGCAGTGAGATAGGAAGATAAATTTGAAGTTAAAGAAGTCAGGAAAGGAGTTGGAAGGGGAATTGGTTGTGTCTGCCAGACACATATGATATAAAAGAATAACACCCGTCTAAGCAATTAAAGTATAACTGGTTTTCTTTATGTGAAGAAACCTCCGTCTCCTCTAGGTAATTTAGAACTTAAAGAATTCTTAGATTCTTTAAGTTCTGATTTAGAGTGAGTGGGAAAGAAGCCATGAGAAATTTTACCTCTATAATTTATAAAAGATTGCTAGTTTCTCAAAAACCATACACTTAAGTGTTTTAATCAGAGGCTATTATAGGACATAAACAGCAAGTAGTAGGTTGGAGAAAAAGATTGCAGTTGAGAGAAAAAAATTATTGAAGTTGGGAGAATTTACCAGAGAGTTGAAGTCTATAAAAAAAATCAAATAAATTATATAACTGAAAAATATAATAACTGATAAAATCTTAAAAGGAATTTTAAAAAGGACACTTTAAGTTCAGAGGATCAACAATAGGTCTTATCACTGACAATTGAGCAGATAATATGGAAAGCAGTAGGAAATGGAATGACACCATAGATACTGAAAGAAAAAACTTCTGAGAATTCTATGACAAGTGAAAATCACCTTTAAAAATGAAGGTAAAAGAAATACTTTTCAGCAGACAAAATCTGAGATAGTTTATTACCAGAAGATCTGCACTACAAGAAACACTAAAGGAAGTTTTTCAGGCTAAAGGAATTTTTTCAGGCTAAAGGAAAAGGGATCTCAGATGGACACACAAGACTATAGGAGGAATGAAGAACAGCAGAATGGGTAAAAATGTGGGTAAGTTAAAAATACTAACTTTAGAACAACATGACAACAGTGCCTTGTGGAGTTTACAATCTATGGAGAAGCAAAATATACAACAGCAATAATACAAAGTTCGGAGTGAAGTAAATACAGTTCAACTGCTGTAAGGTTCTTAGCATCGTTTCAAGGGTCATAAAGTATTAACATAGGGGAGACTGTAGTGAGTTAAATATGCATGTTTTTATCTCTAGAGAAACCACTAATAAAAAAAGACAAGAATTGTTTACCTAAAGGATAAAAGAAAGTATAAAATAGAATAATAAAAAATACCAAACCAAGTCAGGAAAAGAGGAACAAAGCAATATAAAAATAGGTGAGACACATAGAAAACAAATAGTAATAGTTTAGTTGCTCTAAATCCCAAATATCCGTAATTAAATTATATGTAAATGAATTCATATCTCAAGGTTGGGGCAACGCAGGTGCTTGGAGTGGGGAGACTTGGAGGTCTCTGGAAACAGCCCTTTACAACCAGTAAGGACGTTTCACTCCAGCTTTACCAGTTTGTACCAGCTGAATATCTGCCTGCCTAGTAATCACCATGTAGATGAAGAAAGTAAAGATTGTTGCTGTTACCTTTCAGGTTCTCTCTGTACCCTTCTAAAATCATATTCCATTCTTTCCTTTCTAATTGGTAATGATTATTCTGATTTTTTGTTTGCTTTACCTTATAGACGTACCAAATATGTGTCTGTGCCTAAATAATATAGTGTTTGGTTGTTCCTGTTTTTAAACTTTATATGAATGGAATCGCATGATGTATATTCATCTTCAACTTTGCTTCATTTTGTTCGATATTGTTCTTGATACTTATGTTTTTACAGGCTGCTGAAATGCATTCAATTCCCCTGATAGATAGTATTCTATCATATGATTATTCTGTATTTTTTTCCATTCTACTGTGGATAGACATTTGTATATTTCAAAGTGTTTCTCTAGGGTAATTCCTAGGTATTCCACCAATAGACTAGCTGAGTTGCATTCACTGAATGAAATCAACTTTATCAGTCAATGATAAATTGTTTTTTCAAGTGATTATACACTACCAGCTGTGCATAAGTGTACTGGTTATTCCATATCCTTGATGACACTTAATTTTTGCAAATCTGGTAGGAAGAGAATGTATTGTGGTTAATTTCCCTGCATTTCCCTGCCTACTAATGAGATTGAGCATCTTTTCATATATTTGTCTCTATACTACAGAGCCTTCCTCAATGAAATGTCTCTTTAAGTCTTTTGTCAATCTTTTCATGTCATCTTAATGCTTTTGAAGAGTTCTTTTCTTAAATTTTCTTACATTTTAAGATAACTTATTTTTAAAATGTTATTTAAATTCTATCTTTTTAACTAAATTATATATTCTACCTGGTTTTGCTCATATAATGAAATGCAATGATCTTTTAAAAATGTATTTTTACACTCAGGAAACTTGCTAGATTCTTATTATTTCTAATATTTTATGTGTATAATTTTTTAAAAAATAAATGTATTTATTTATTTTTGGCTGCATTGGGTCTTCGTTGCTGTGTGCAGGCTTCTCATTGCAGTGGCTTCTCTTGTTGCAGAGCACGGGCTCTAGGTGTGTGGGCTTCGGTAGCTGTGGCTTGTGGACTCTAGAGCACAGGCTCAGTGGTTGTGGTGCACGGGCTTAGTTGCTCTGTGGCATGTGAGATCTTCCTGGACCAGGGATCGAACCCGTGTCCTCTGCATTGACAGGCAGATTCTTAACCACTGTGCCACCAGGGAAGCCCTTTATGTGTATAATTTTTGATTTTCCATGCTTTTATCATATCACCTGTGATAAAACTTTTTTCCTTTGTTATCCTTACAACTTTTGTTTTTCACATCTTATTGTGCTTACCGGTACCTTCAGCATAATGAATAGTAGTGAGAGACAGTAACCTTGTCTTGTTGTAGCACCCTTGTCTTGTTGCAGAGAAGGCTTTTCCATTTTTTTCTAGTCCCTTAACGTATTAAGAAACTTTCCTTTTGCTCTTAGTTTGCTAGAAGTTTTTATTGGGACTCAGCAGTAAATTTTATTGAAAACATGTTGTATCTCTTTAGATGATTGCATGCTTTTTCCCCTTTAATCTCTTACTGTTGCTAATTAATCATTTTATGAATATGATGCCACCCTTGACATTTTAGGGTACAGCCAGCATTTTCAAAATAAAAGCCTTGATTCCTTGTGCCATGAATTTGTGCTTCCATCACTAAAATTATTTGATATGTATGGTCAGAATTTGGAGGGAAGGAACACTCAACAGCCCTATTCATAACAGTCCCAAATTTAAAACAACCCAACTACCCATCATGAGCAGGTGGATAGATTGTGATCTTTTCATAAAATTGAATACTCTACAGCCGTGAGAATGAACAACTATGACTATATGGATAAATGTCATGAACATAATGTTCAGTAAAAGAAGACGGGGCAAAATATGCATATCATATAATCCCATTTATGTAAAGTATAAAATTAGAGAATATCAATCTACGATCTTAGAACTTGGGATAGTAGATGCCCATTGCATGGGTGATGTAGTGACTAGAAGAGGATGGAACCTTCTGGGCTACTTGGAATATGATGATGCTTGGTCTGGTTGGTGCTTACATGATTTTGTTCCATTTACAGAAATTCAGTGAGGTGTACAGCTTTCTCTATGTGCATTATACCTCAACAACAATTTTTTTTTTTAATGAGAGAAGCAGCATGGACTAGGAAGCAAAAAATATCAATTTTAGTCCAAATTCTGTCCCTTAGGAGTTGTATGATCTTGTTCAATTAATTTGATCTTTCTAGGTATTGTTTTATTTATTTAATATTAAAATAGGGGAAATAACAGTAACTCCTATATGCAGTGACAACGAGTAATTAAAGCCAGTTTGCTCCTTGAGAATTCCCTCGTGAGAGTTAAATTATAAATCAGCATACAATGGATCAGGAAGATATATGCAAGACCATCCTGAGGAGCTAGGATGACTCCTGAGCTATTAAGAATCAACAGAAATATGACTGGAGTTATATGTGTACCTAGAAAAAATGTGTCCAGGAGAACAGAAGTTTGGTCTGCTATGAAAGCACAGAACCAAAGAGTCACAGGGCTAAATGAGGCTGTGACAAAGTCACCTTGAAGGTGGGCACATCAGACACCACATACCTTGTGACTAAAGTGAAGTTGCTATAGCTTGACAGCTATATTTCCAAATGTGAAACTATGAAATTGACAACATAGTTTTAGATTTCAGAATCTTATGGCATCTGTTCAAAAGATTAAACATCTCCAAAAACTGAATACATGCATTCATTCATTATTTATCAAACCTGTACTGACATCCTACTAATAGAGGAGATATAGATAAATAGGACCAATCTTGTCTTCAAGAAGTCAGTAATCTGATAAGACAGACATCAATATTAACAATATAGAGAGCTAAGAGCTTGGACAGAGGTAAGTGCAGAATCCCGTGGGACCATTTAGAAAGACTCCATGTTTTTTAATTCAGGGAAAACTTCCTTGAGGGGAGATATTAAGATCCTGACAAAGTCTTTGTAACTGAATTTCTGAACCTTCAGGACTCAGGGCTAAGCCTTTGTCCATGGCAAATTTACTGTAGTAAAAGTCACTTCGTAAGATTTTTTGACCGCCAGCCATAGAGCTTGTCTTGGTTGTGACACAGCGTTTGCCTGGTGACAGCATGGCATGAGAGGAATGAGAAATGAAGCCAGACTCAGGGAGAGGAGGTAAGGCAGAAACTAATAATCTCTCCTGTTTGTCTGATGCTGCCTTCTGTTATGCCGTGGTTTATGTTCACAGAGTTATTTGTGAGGATTAAATGAAATTTGTGTCAGGTTCCTCATGAATCCTAAAGACTGGTTCATTTCCTAGTGAACTATTGCATTTTCTCAGGAAAATTGTTTTTGTTCATTAGGACTTAAATATTCAAAATATGCGTATTCTGATTGACTGAAACGTTCAATTCAGCAAGCACTTCTTGAGTACTTCAGAATGTCTGATCCTGTGAGTCAGAGGGATGCAGAAATGAAAAAGCTTCCGCCCCAAAAGGGCTCGAATACAGGCATGGATGGAAGATGTAAACAAACACTGTGTATCTTGTGGCTGCCAAGACTGGCTAAGAGGGCTTCAGTGCCTCCACCACATAATCTCCATTAGCATCCCTAAATCCCCTAAATGAACATCCAACCTAAGTTCTAAGTAAGTCAGTGTGTTTGCTAAGCAACCACAACTTAAAGGCAATTACCCCAGTCCCAAATACCCACTTCCAGCAGATGACTCCCCCAGTTTCCCACCCTGCCAGGATGATAGGTGCAAGAAAACATTCACAGGAGGGAAAGGAGTCTGAGGAGGAATCCCGTGGAGATTATCTCTGAACTTGATTTTGAAGGACCAAGAAGGAAGTGCATACCAGGCAGAAAGGACCACCTGTGCTTTAGAGTACAGCACAGAGATGGAGAGAGAATTTGCAGGGTGTGGGTCTTCAGGGTGGGTAGGAGAGGGTCATTGTCTGGAGAGATAAAGACATCGGAACACAGAGGGCACTGCACACAATGCCAACAACTTGGACTTGATCTGTAAGTAGGAGGGAAACATCTAGCAGTTTTAATTAACTAATATCTAAGAAAGAATGTTTTGGGGGCAGTGTGGAGACTGGCCTGAAGGAGAGACATTAGAGGAAGGGGGACAGATCAAGGTCAGTAAGAGACATGCCCAATTTGTTGGTATTAAGTTCCTCAGTTCTCTAATTCACACTCACCTTAAATGCTTCGAAGCATTTTTAACATATGGCTCAGACCATTCTGCCTTGCCAGATTCTCCTCATCATACTGTTTATTTTAGTGCTGTTCCTACCTCACAATAATAGTTGTTGGTGGGATTTCATCTTAAAGCTATTTTACAGCAATCTTAAGAGTTTTCACAGTCATTGCCAATTTGACAAAAGCAAACTTTGAGACCATCTTGCTGGATTTGTTTTTTAATCAATGTGGTTATTTCATGAAAGGAAGTAGATCTTGTGCTTTTTTTTTTTTATAAGGCATTTAAAAAGCAACCAGTCATTTAATAAGATAATGCCGCAGTAGCCCTGCCTGCTTTAATGGTTAATGAATGTGGCAGGATTCTTTTCAAATCAGCAGCGCTGAGAAGGAGACAAACAGTGGTGTTTAAATAATGACAAACTTTGAATAAAGAATTAATGGGGTGAAGAATTGCTACTTTTAAGCTGAAAGGAGCTCATAACCTCCCCCACAATCAATTTCTATTCGAAATGATTTTTCTGATTGAAGGAATTGAGACATTCTTGCATATATGTAGCCTCCCTCTCTCTCTCTCTCTCTCTCTCTCTCTCTCTCTCTCTCTCTCTCACACACACACACACACACACACACACACACACACAGGAACCTTACAGAAGCTAATCTCCAGAGAATGAAAGTACAGTGTGATTTCTGGATTTATCGACCACAGTTAAACCCAACCCAGGCAATTCTTGTATTTAACCTTCATCTCTCAAGCCTTGGCCCCAGACATAAAGCACTGTTTCCTCCTGATGCAGTTTATTTCTTTCAGAACCTTAAAGAAGGATGTAAACAACTCCCCCAGCGCTGTGGTTTTGACTGAGCCTGAACATTAAACACTTCATCGCTGATTGCTTTTAGTAAATGTGTGTACACGGGAGTCTTTTGTCCCCTAATTGTCTGTAATTATAGTTCTTTCGTGCTTTCTAAGAATTCAAAAGACAAAGTGAATAGACACCAGTAGTTTAAACCTAGACTGTATACAAATCAAATATATTAGAAGGTCATGTTATCATTTGCAACCGAGGCACACAGTCATGCAGGTTGTACACTGTGTAACTCCAGACGCCATTTACCTAGACTAAGGAGGGATCAGTACCTTGAAATTCTTAGTAAGGTAAAAGAGTGGAAGAGTGGTCCTTTGCTCTCTGCGTGCCACCTTGCTGAAACTCGCTCTGTGTATGAGAGTTGTCAGTAATGGAAGTGTACTGCACCCAAGAACAGGAGGGAGGTGGAAATGAAGGTGGAGAACTGATGATGTTGAGTAGCCAAGTTTGAGCCTATAATTCTCAAATAATAGTATATTTATCTCAATTTCAGGTTGTTCTTAAGGATATCTTGGAAACTTTTTTTTTCTTCCTTTTAACCATCTTCCATGACTCAGTTTGGAAAACCTTATTTTGTGAACTCAGTGTGCAATGTAATAGCCAGCAGGTTGGCTAAATTAAAATGATTCTTAGCAATTATTAAGTGAATACATAAAGGATTCCCTTGAGAATGCAGTATTTTGTATTGAAGTTTCAAATAGAAGGTTTATTGTTCATGGTGAGGCAGAGGCGTAGAATATGGGGAAGGCTTGTTGAAAGTCAGCTAGTAATTTACCTTGGAGACATTTATCATGTCAGGCGCCAATCCTCAACTTTTTTTTTTTTTTTTTTTTTTTTTTTTTTTTTTGCGGTACGCGGGCCTCTCGCTGTTGTGGCCTCTCGCGTTGCGGAGCACAGTCTCCGGACGCGCAGGCTCAGCGGCCACGGCTCACGGGCCCAGACGCTCCGCGGCATGTGGGATCTTCCCGGACCGGGGCACGAACCCGGTTCCCCTGCATCGGCAGGCGGACGCGCAACCACTGCGCCACCAGGGAAGCCCGATCATCAACTTTTGAGGCCCAGCATCTTAATTTTTATGAGTTCTTCTATCTCTGAGGGATAAATTTACATTAGCAAATACTGTAGAAATATATATATATGATATACATATATATCTTATATGATCTATTATAGAAATATATAATATATATTATTGAAATCTACCTGTATTTTTAATCTAGAAATATATATTACATATAATATATTTCATTCATGTATAATAGAATACATATGATGTGATAGAATACATATGATATATATTATGCATTACTATATATGTTACATAAATCTATCTGTGTCTGTGTACATTGTCTAGAAACATACACAGATATACAGTTTTTTCTCTGCAATGGGGTTACGTCCTGACATTGTAAGTCGAAAATATAGTGAGCCAAAAATGCATTTCAGGGCTTCCCTGGTGGCGCAGTGGTTGAGAGTCTGCCTGCCGATGCAGGGGACGCGGGTTCGTGCCCCGGTCCGGGAAGATCCCACATGCCGCGGAGCGGCTAGGCTCGTGAGCCATGGCCGCTGAGCCTGCGCATCCGGAGCCTGTGCTCCACAACGGGAGAGGCCACAACAGTGAGAGGCCCGCGCACCAAAAAAAAAAAAAAAAATGCATTTCATACACCTAATCTACTGAACATCACAGTTTAGCCTAGCCTATCTTAAACATGCTCAGAACACTTACATTAGCCCGCAGTTGGGCAAATCATCTAACACAAAGCCTATTTTTTTTTTTTACAGTGGTGTGTTAGTTTCTGCTTTATAACAAAGTGAATCACGTCTACGTATACATATATCCCCATATCTCCTCCCTCTTGCGTCTCCCTCCCACCCTCCCTATCCCATCCCTCTAGGTGGTCACAAAGCACCGAGCTGACCTCCCTGTGCTATGTGGCTGCTTCCCACTAGCTATC
>NC_041223.1:20025033-20083452 GCF_002837175.3 Physeter macrocephalus | reverse complement strand
TATCCTCAAGTCCATTCTCTATGTCTGCATCTTTATTCCTGTCCTGCCCCTAGGTTCATCAGAACCACTTTTTTTTTTTTTTTTAGATTCTATATATATGTGTTAGCATACGGTATTTGTTTTTCGGACTTACTTCACTCTGTATGACAAACTCTGGGTCCATCCACCTCACTACAAATAACTCAATTTCGTTTCTTCTTATGGCTGAGTAATATTCCTTTGTATAAATAGACATTTCTCCAAAGAAGATCTACAGATCGCCAACAAACACATCAAAGGATGCTCAGCATCACTAATCATTAGAGAAATGCAAATCAAAACCACAATGAGGTATCACCTCACACGGTCAGAAGGGCCATCATCAAAAAATCTACAAACAATAAATGCTGGAGAGGGCATGGAGAAAAGGGAACCCTCTTGTACTGTTGGTGGGAATGTAAATTAGTAAAGCCACTATGGAGAACAGTATGGAGGTTTCTTAAAAACTAAAAAAGGAACTACCATATAACCCAGCAATCCCACTACTGGGCATATACCCTGAGAAAACCATAATTCAAAAAGAGACACGTACTACAGTGTTCACTGCTGCACTATTTATGATGCCCAGTTCTGATGAGAGAGATTTTCTTGGCTCCTCTTGACTCCAGAGCAGCCTTTCAGGGGCTACAATCCCTGGTTATGAGGCTCCTGAGAATGTTTCTTGTCTCTTTTCTTTCCTTGTTATTCTTTACAATAATTGTCAATTATTTGAGGTAACCTGAGTATGTCTTTGCTTCTTGCCATCTTGAAAGAGTCTGATTAATAATCTGAAATTGCTACCTGATCACATTTATTGAGGATTTGCAATCACCTGCTGGTAATCTCTTAGAATTTACTTCCACAGGTAGCCAACAGCATATGTAGATTTTACTTGTTAAATTATCAGGGACAAATTTATTTCCAGATTCTCAAGTGGTCCATAATCGTGCCCTAGTACACTCACTCAAGTAAAGGCAGACCAGCTCAAGACACTGTGTGAATTCCCTTAATGCATGGATGCCTCATTTTGCTTACAAGCTGGATTGACAAATCACAGAGTATTTCTACCTTAATTAGTAGGACTGTAATCTTGTTCTTTAAAGTACTGTGGCAAGGCAGTTTTCTATTACTCGAGACCTTAACTTTAAGAAGTGACCTGCACTTGGAGTAATACAACCTTGTCCTAATCATTAGTCATTTGCAACCCAATTGAACAAAGACTGATTATGGTTGCAGTCTTGTAACCAAGACGTAGCAGGTTATTTATCCTTCAAATTTAGAATATCGTTGCCTGATTATTCATGCATGCCATTTTATAGCAACATCATAGCACTGAGCCTCATGAAACTCTTAACCATATGCGTGAGTGTCAAGAGAAGGTGCCTGTGGCCTTTCCACCCAATATAATGGCCAAATCCCAAGAGCAAAACAAAATTCATAATGATGGGAAATATGCGAGAACCACTGAACATTCTATAATCAGATGGATAAATTGAGAAGACGAGTCATGATTTTAGTTGGTCTTCTTTTTCATCACAATAGAAAATGGAACAAAAGAGATTATGACTATCACTTCTTTATAATATCTACCACCAGCTCTTACTCCCTCCCCTTTTCTATGTCATACTTGCAATCAAACTACTTGTTGCTAGCCTTGTAAATGCTAGGCTTAGCAGGGTTTCACGTTGAAGTCATATCTGAAAAGTGAGTGCTGTGATAATCAGTCAAGATGCCTTAAAATCTCAGTAGAAAGGCAGGAATCATCCCAAGAAAGAACAAATTCAGAGCTGCAGAATTCCTTGCCCAAATTGCCTTTCTGGCCACGAGACTAGAACATTATTCTTGTTTTTCTGGGTTTTAGTTCCTCCATGGGCAGTGACTCTGGTTGCAGGGATCTCTCCAAGAAAAGGCTCCCTGCTCTCCGTTGCATCAGAGGAGGAACCACGGATATGCATCATCCATTGTGTAGCCTGATGTTGGGGGCTTGCCTTGAAAAAAGGGGAGAGGTGTTCATTTGTCATTCACTCTAACTCACCAAAGTTTAGGGAAATAGGGGATTGTTCGCTGGTGAAGTTTTAGTAAATGAAACACAGTTCTGTGTAAGAGAACGAATAGACTGTTAATCCACAAGTGATTCAAGGAATTAGTGATTCCACTGAGAAGAAATACTCATGGATTTAGAAATGCAGGAAAACTGCTACAAGGTTTTGAAAGTCCATACAAAATATAAATTCAATGTTACCTTCCTACTGGAAGCAGCATTCCCAAATGAAAACAATATCTGGCTAGGATGATTTGACTTTCATGATGGGGGTGAGGGGGCGGATGCAGCTGAAAATAAAATCAGAGCTTTGAAAGGCATCCAGAACATATCATTTTTTAGCTGTCTTTGCTCTTCCTGCTTTCATAGATAATTATAAAAAGTCTAAGAAAGGAACTCTTTTTGCTATGTATTTCAGAAGAGTTTCCATTCTGGAGGGAATTCTGCTTCTGCTTAGGTGTCTGAATGACAGTCGACATTTATTGTTGTGGAAAGTTTTTTTCCTGGAGTTTTAAATCAAATTTCGAAGCTGCTTTCTCCCCATACCCCAGACCTCTCTGACTAGAGAACAAGTTCTTACTAGTGATTATTTCGCATCACTCCCATCGTCATAAAAACATATGATAATTCCAGAACTCAAGGACTCTAACAAACTCCCCAGCAGATCTCAACAGAGAGGGGCAATGTTACTAAATCTTGCTAAGGTTCTCTGAGTGTGTGTATTTCCAAGTAATGAGCTATGTGAGCAACAAACTGTGAAAACTGAAAATATGTGAACAGAATTTCATGTTGGGACAAAAGAAAATTTATAATGAAGACAATCTGATACTTCTTTAATGATCTGCATAAAATGGTGGTTTTGTATTTTACATATAAATGAAAGTCAGTCTTATCAGTGAAAATATGCCTTATATGAATAGCCAAACCAAGCATTTTGGAGATCAGCTGGAGGAAGGAACAATAGTCGGGGGTGGGAGACATGAGAATTGTAGGGTCAGTAGATTTGGGAAAACAGTCTGGGGTGAGCTCTTCCCACCACCGGAGGGGCTGTGCCTTTGCCTCGGTCTTCTCCAGCAAGACTTTATGGCACAGAGGTGCTGGTTAGGTGAGTTCTGCGTCCAGCGTGTCTGCCCCCAGTGCTTGTATCTGATACCCAGCAGTGAACAAAACTGTTCGCTGGGAGCTCCCAGGACACACAGGCTATCAGTACCCCTATTATATTTTTAGGAAGAAAAGAAAACAGAAAACAGAAATCTGGTTTGATGATTCATTAGTGGCTTAGATAATACACCATGCTTCTCTGTAATAAATGAATCAGTAGAAGTCTATCAATGGGAAGGTTTTAATCCTTGTAATTTGTTTTATGTGTCTATTGAATGCTGATATTGGGGGCCATCCAAAGCAGCAAGACACAATCATGATGGTTTTCAGCTACAAGTCATGATACTTGTGAAGTCCATTGAAACTGTGACCCACACACTCCTGTCTCAGAACCATGAAATGTATGCAAGTTCTCAGAAATACTTCCTAAAACTCCTTACTTCTCTCATACTTAGACCTACTTTCCATGTACATCTGAGTTAATCTGGTGCCAATCTCTGTCAAACAACCTGAACTTCCCCTCCAGCCTCCTTCCTGTTGAACTTGTTACCATCTGCATCCCTGTGTCCTGATTTTGGCATCATCAAAGCCCCAGTCACCCCGAGGAAAGAGCCCTTCATGGAGGAGGAGGGCCAAGATCAGAGAGAGGCCTTCTTAGGTGTCAGGGGAGAGAAATTCCCCAAATTGTCATGTGTTAATCTTGTCCCCTCTCATGTTACACAGTTATATTGTTTTATGAACACCAGCACTAGTGGAACAGACTTTGGGGAGCAGGAAAGAGAGGGAAGAGAAGGAGATAATTTTAGAAACACGTACTGCAGAGGAAATGAGCTCACGTGCTTGAACATCTCATGTGTTCAAAATCCAGAAGGTACAAAAGTGGACACTGAAAAATCTCCCATCTCTGATCCCAGCCAGTCTTTCCCTTTGTAGAGGCAACCAATGCTGTCAGTTTCGAGTGTCGTCCTTTTAGAGATATGTTAGGCAGATACAAATGAACATATGTTCTTTCCTCCACCTCTTTTTACCCAAATGGTAGTGTTCGACACAGGCTGTTCTGCACCTTGCTCTTTTCTGCCATCAATTTAACTTGGAGATCATCTGCTCCTTGTACCAGCTAAGATTTCTCCTTTCTGTGAGTGGATAGGATTCCAATGTGTGTGTTGGATAGGAGAGGCACAGTATATGACACCTGCACTTTTCCCACCTGAGTTTTGAATTCACTGAGAGAGAACACAGTGCAGAGCAAATAAAGATGAAAAGACATATATATTACTGGTAAAGCTGATACTGGAGAATGCAGCTCAGATGTACAATGACAGTGATTTCCTAATACTGAACCCTCAAGTCAGACAGACTTACCAACTAGTGAAAGGTAGCTCAGAGAGCCACAGGCCTCCCTACATGGATGGCTTCCCTGAAAGGCTCATGACCTGATGAAATAGATATAAGTATGGAGCAGGCAGATCCCCAAAGGAAAGATGGACAAATGGATCAGGTACACTGGCAGTTTCTCACTCAAACTCACTAATTGGGTAACTTACTTCAAGAAACAGTGGGGCAAGAAATTAAGAATGTTTAGGAAAAACTCTTTCTGTTGAAAACCAAAAGAATATGGCAGTAACATCCCTCAACAACCCCAGCGTTGTGACTGAGCTGTGATTTAGTTAACTAGTCTCTTACTGATAGACACCAAAGATGCTTCCAATCTTTTTCTATTGCAAAATGTAATGAATACAAATTTTCAATCTTTTGCTATTACAAAAAATGTCATGGATATGAATATTCAAAAATGAATAACATTGTACATATAAAATTTCACACATATGGGATTATATCAGAATGATGAATTCCTGGAGATGAAATTGCTGGGTGAAAAGAATATGTGCATTTAAAATTTTGTGAGATATTGTGAAGTTGCCCTATATGGAGGGTATAGCAATGCCCTCAGAAATGTGTGAAAGGGCCTGTTTTTCCACATCTTTTCAACAAGATATATTAATAAGACCTTTTAATCTTTGCCAGTATTATACTGGCAAATAAAGATACTGTGGTATCTTTATAATGTTATAATTTATTTTCTCTTATTATGAGTAAGATTAAATATCTTTTCTTACATTTAATAGCTATTTTCATTTTTGCATGTGAACTGTCTCTTGACATCCTATTCATTTTTCTATTGTATGGTCATGGATTTTTTTTAAATAGACTTTATTTTTTTTTTTTTTTCTGGTGGTACGCGGGCCTCTCACTGCTGTGGCCTCTCCCGTTGCGGAGCACAGGCTCCGGACGCGCAGGCTCAGCGGCCATGGCTCACGGGCCCAGCCGCTCCGCGGCATGTGGGATCCTCCCAGACCGGGGCGCGAACCCGTTCCCCTGCATTGGCAGGCGGACGCGCAACCACTGCGCCACCAGGGAAGCCCCGACTTTATTTTTTTAGAACAGTTTTAGCTTCACAGTAAAACTGAGTAGAAGGCACAGAGATTTCCATAAACTCTCTATTCCCATACTTACATAGTTTCTCCCATTATCAACATCCTATCGTGAGGTGTTTTATATTACTATTAATGACTCTGACCATGGATAACAATGCCACCATCCTCTTGTGCTTATGAAACCCCAAAGGAACCGCCAAAATGCTTCAGAAACCTTTTCCACAGAAATGCTGGGGCAGAGATAGGTCTGTCCAGGTTACCTTGGGGCATATTTACATGATTCACAGGACTGAGCTTAGATACAGCTTTGTAGAAACTATTTTCACATTCTTACTTAGGACACAAGCTCAGTAATAGAGTCCCAACTTTTGTAGAAGTAAATAGAAAGGCGTTCTTGGTTGCTTATTAAATATACCAAGATCTTTTGGAATAGGGAGTAGTCATACTGGAAGACCTAAAACAGAACAGGTGAGGGATGGGTGTTCTCCCTACTATTTCCTGAAAGGGACTGGGAGGAAATGTAATTTTCTGTGTCATTTTCATGAAGCCCTTCAATTCAGCCACCCCAAATATATCAGCCATATTCTCAAATGTATCCAGAACAATAGATTGACTGATATTTCTTGGTATCAAATTCTAGAAAGTAACAATGATCAGAACTTCTTTGGGTAATCACAGACTTTCTTGTTCTTGCTTTAGTCTTTTCTTTGTCCTTTGTGGAAATGAAAAATAGCTGATTGGCATCTGTGACTTCATATTCCAAAAAGTAATTATTAACTGTATCTCAGCCAGATATTATAAAAATACCACTTTCTTTAATGTTTCCCTGAATGTTCCTGGAAGATTATTCTGCTAGGGAACAATGAGGACACTAGAACAATTACGATAATAAAACAAGAGGTACGTTAATCACAGCAAAACAAAAATGAATAACCATTAGTGGTTGATGAATGCCCTCTGTAAAGAATTCAATTTTCCAAATTTTTAATTGTTTTAGATACTGACTCTTGACAAAATACAGCACTTGGAGATAATAGCAGTAGATATTGCATGGTAATTATGAAATATAATTTGGTACACTGCAGATTTGAGAGTTTGGAAATGTGTATTCATGATGAAAGGCAAAATGTGTGTTTTGCTATTTTGATGCTTATTTCTGTTTTCTGTTAGAAGAAATTCAGTGTTACGGAAGAGTGACTCAGACAGAATCAGAAAATCATAGAATTTCAATAGTGAAATAGAGATAATAAATCATCCTTTTCCAGCTGCCTGGCTTTACAGATGAGGAAACTAAAACTCAGATGAAGAGGAGTTTGCCCAAGTTATCCAGAGTCCTGATGGACAAGCAGGGGGTTGTACTCAGCACTGACTCTTAATCTAGCACTTATTTCATATCAGTTCTTTTTTAAAGCAAACACTTATTTCAGTGACAGTGGTATTACATGCATTTTACACTAATTTTCTTTCTTCGCTCCTTTACTTATGACAACAGGTTTTAATAGCATTTTCTGGCATATAGTGTGTATATGCAAAGATTATATCATCCAGATTTTTCGAGACAGTTTCATTTTCAAGTGCTCTGTTTTTACTCGAAGTACAATTTGGATACAAATTCAGCCTTTTTACTACCCTACATATAGTAGATAACCTGTAAAGTTCTCTTGATGGATATCACAGCATTGTTGACTGGGTCAAGCAACCAACTTTCCCCATAATAAACCAACCACAGAAGTGACACCAGCATGTGTTCAGTTTAGCATTCCTACTAAAAAAAAAACCAAACAAACTAGAAGCCCCATTTGAAAAATGTGCTGCGTAAATAACAAGTCTTTTTTTTTTTTTTTTTTTTTTTTGGTACGCGGGCCTCTCACTGTTGTGGCCTCTCCCGCTGCGGAGCACAGGCTCTGGACGCGCAGGCTCACGGGCCCAGCCACTCCGCGGCATGTGGGATCTTCCCGGAGCGGGGCACGAACCCGTGTGCCCTGCATCGGCAGGCGGACTCTCAACCACTGTGCCACCAGGGAAGCCCCCACAAGTCTTATTTTTAAATGTGTACTGGGAATCTTGATTTCCAAAACAAATCTTTAAACTATATCCCTCAAGTCAAGTGGAGATTGACTTTTGACAATGATTCCAGGCTACTGTTCCAGAAAGGAGCAGTGAATGGATGATTTGTGAGAGGCGATTTTGCATGTTGAAGTCATGGAGACAAACGGGACTGCTGCTGCTTCCAGAGTTTCAGCACAGCTTCATTTTTCTGCTTGTCTGAAGACTTCAGTGTTTTCAGGCCTGATACAGGAGGTGAAGATGCCAGAGATTTTATATATAAATATGTATACTTACATATATTTATGTGTATATAAAATCAGGTAGGAGTTATCTGGTGGATTTGAGTGGCAGGTATTGATACCGACCAACGACCTGTTCAGAACAGTCCCCTTGTATGTGCTCCCGTCCCTCCTCTGGCAGACCCCAAGCCCTTCTTAAAGTCATCACAGAGTCCTCACTGGATGAAAAGAGAAGGGGTTAGCGGCGCTGTCTCACCTTTAGTGTCTGGCCAGTCTGGAGGAGGCTGCACGTGGTCCCCAGTGAGTTCAGTGGTTTGGTTATAAATGGGTCCACTGTCTGCGGTGCTGCAGACTGAGAATGGCCCCTCAGGAATGGCTTCTTCTCTATCACCTGCCTCAGACGCGGGGTGGGAAAGAGGAATGCGAGAGTCTGGAAGGGGGTGTCTTTCTCATCGCTACCGTCACTCAAATGAGATTTTATTTGAGAAACTTGCTTACTGCTGAGTCACTATGAGCCAAACATGTTATAAGGCAGAGGCCACTGTTATGTCACAGCGTAGAATAAAGAAAGGTATGATTTATATTCCACTGTAGGGATTTGATTTGAGCCCATGATTATGAGGAACCTGGCTCTGGGCCCTGCCTGCCTTTGCCTTGGTGGTCCTGTTACTGGAGCAGGAACCCTGGCAGTCACGTTCTCGAATTCCATGGTTAGCCTGTAATTGCTAAAGGCACAGAAGGTATATTTCTGTCTCCAGAATGCACACAGGAAACTGAACCCTTCACCCTTATTCTTAGTCCCTTGCACTTTCACACACTCATACACACACACACACACACACATACATGCACATACACACACAGTTAAGGAAGCCAGTGTAAAATTTTACCTCTCAGGCACAATACATCAAACAACAGATATAATTTTTATTATTTTAAATATAGTTAATTTACATAACACTGAATACATTCAAATTAAATTTTATAAATATTGTGCATACATCTTCTCTAGAAAATTATAACGTATGAAGTAGAATAACGATTTATGAAGATGCATGGTCTGGTATTTTTGAGAATCCAAGGCAGCCTCTTACGTGTAAGAAGCAATCTCATAGACCTTTATATTCTTCCTTTTAGCCACCTTAATGGGGAAGAACTCAAGGTGTTCAGGTAAGTTTGTTTTGTGGTTGACTCATAGAAATTTTGCATAATGTATAGAAAAAACATTCTCACTTTTCTTCTTCTGACCTCTTAACCTCCCCTAAATGTATACATTCAAGGGAAGGGAGAAAATAAAAAGAGATTGTCTTCTGACAAGACGAATTGGGCTCAAACTTCAGCTTTGAGAATTAATATTATATTGGGGAAAATATTTTAATTTACAAATTCTAAAGTCCAGGCCAGCACGGGCATAGTGGGGAGAGGCACATTTCGTTCATTAAGCCGCAGGAAGAGCTGTCTACCTTTACTAGCCTGAGTGACTTAGGTGGCTGATTAAAAGCTAGTGTCAGAAATTGCCCCAAATGGATAAAATGTATCCTTTGGGTACAAATATCTCTTACTACAGAATAGGTCCAAAAGACCCGAAATATAAAAAGGCCTTTTAGCAAGACGATTTGTGTAATAAATAGAAAGGAGTTAGCAGAGGTTTAGCGGAGTAAGAATGATAGCAAGTCCAGCTTCGGATAAATCTGCCCGACTGTGGGATGGACCCATGCACGGTCCAGCAGGTGGGATGACTTTGCCTCTTCTCCTGCTGCTGTAACACCGGTGTTCAAAACTCAGTGGGCGGGCTTCCCTGGTGGCGCAGTGGTTGAGAGTCCGCCTGCTGATGCAGGGGACGCGGGTTCGTGCCCCGGTCCGGGAGGATCCCACATGCCGCGGAGTGGCTGGGCCTGTGAGCCGTGGCCGCTGAGCCTGCGCATCCGGAGCCTGTGCTCCTCAACGGGAGAGGCCACAACAGTGAGAGGCCCGCGTACCGCAAAAAAAAAAAAAAACAAAAAAACACCCTCAGTGGGCCTTCGCAGGTGTACCATGTGGAAAGTGCTATCAGTAAATATTCTTTGGCCAATGTCCGCACTGTTGCAAATACTGCATGATTACACACAAATGCACACACCATGCACTATCTGTAGCATAAATATATCTGGATGCATCACCCAAAGACCATTAGTTTGTGTTCTAGAACCTAAATGATCATGCTTCTTCCTATGTCTGTTTTCTCAATTGAAATGAGGAAGCACAAATGGCAGAGGTCTGTCCTCCAAGGTGACTTCTCATGGAAGGAGGTTAGACATGGGGAGAGAAGCCAGAGGACCTTCTTTCCTCCCTGACGCTAATCACCCACCTCCCAAAGGCCCCCTCTCCTCCTCCATCTTCCATACTGACTCTGGGGAGGCTGACAGAAGCAGATCACATCCAGCTTTCAATTTCTACTTTCAATTCCATTGTCTTTACTGGCATGACATGGTATACAGGTGTTGCCAAAATCAATACAACTACTAGTGCTTGGTGTCTGTTTCCCATAACTTCGTATTTCTGTGACAGGGGCAATGCTGGCTACTTGTAAGCCTGTCCTGGTTCTTTATTCTTTCAGCCAAGAAGTGTGCAGGTATGTACTTCTTTCTTGCTTAATCAAGGTCAATTTACTAGTTTTGAGGAGGAAAATGTAATTTCTAACTTCTCTGTGAGCAGGGCTGATGAAGAGCCCCAGTTTACAGCTCAGCAGTGCCATGGCCAAAAGCGTGGGCTCCCCATCAGCCTGCCTTCAGATCCAGGCTCTCCCACTTTTTAGGAGGCAACTTGCTTAACTTCACTCAGTCTCTGGTTTTTGTTTGTGTAACTGTTGTCCTTTTTGAATTTTGTAACATGAGCATACCTTACTTACTCAGAAAGAAATAAAAATATTTTAAAAAACAATTAAGCCAAGCAGGTGTGACACACAGGACATACCAAAAGAGGAAAACCTGGAGGAGTTGTTTGGATCATATCACAGTAATGAGGTTTGAGATGATGAGATCCTACACTTGAGAGTGAGAGGAGAGCGGATAGATTGATCAGAAAACACAGCCCAGACTCTGAGGACTGAGTTTGGGTTTCGCCGTGGCAGCTGGTTGACATCTGTTTCAGGAAGCAGGTCTTCCCATGGGGCTTCTGCCTCCCAGATCCGCCTGCCCTCACTATGTGCCCTTTATTCCCCCGCCTTTCCAGTTTCCACCCACCTTCATAACTTCTTTGATAAATTCCAAAGCAGAACTTCTGAACTTCAGAAGCTTCCTGATCTTTACATTCTCCATTTCGCTAGAGACTTTCCAATGTATGTTCTATGATTCCAATATATTTGAAGGGTTTTCTGGGCCATAATTCTTTACATTCTCCATCTCACTAGAGACTTTCCAATGTATGTTGTATGATTACAATACATTTGAAAGGGTCATAATAATTTGGGGGTCATAATTCCTCTTTTCTGTTATAGTGGAGCCCAACCCTTTGCCCCTACTAGCTTCAGGAATGCGGTAGGTTGTTTGCACAGAAGGTGGTGCTACCTCCTCTCATTCCTGAATTCACACCCCATGACTTTCCAGCTCTTCCCATGAGGAACTGGAGTCTGTTTCCTGACGCTTAGAGTCTGGGCTGGCCTCGTGACTTGCTTTGGCCGATGGAATGTGGCAGAAGTGACCTTGTGAGACCTCTGAAGCTTCTGCACAGCCCCTCTTGGAACGCTGCTCTGAGTGCACCGTGTCAAGAAGCCTGGCCCACCATGTGGAAGAGAACCCAGATGCCCCACCTGCCAGACATGTGGTAGGGGCCATCTTAGACCAGGGATGAGCTGCTGGGTGACTAAAATGGCATGAATGACCCTGGCCAGCCCAGCCCACGTTGCTGAAACCCAGAAGCATGAACAAATCAACAGCGTTTATTTTAAGCAGCTAAGTTTGGGGTGGTATGTTGTGCAGAATAGAAAACTGAGGCAAAGATTCTGATTAAATGTAGTGTTAGAACACTCCCTCTTGTTTATCATCAGTTGTAGCTGTGAATTCACACACTGGCAGAAGCAGTCACAATTAAGGGAGGAAATAGCAGGTGAGCAGGTAGGAACCCTGGGCCTGTACCTGCTGGAGCTCTTTCTTCCCAGAAATAGCAGGATAATTGCCAGTAGCAGTTTTCCTGTACATTTAATTTTTCACTTACTGAGCAAATATATCTATAGCAGAGATCACAAAATTTAATTCCTGTCTAATTGGTGGTAAATATCAAGACTAGTGTGCATGATTCTCCTCCATTCTAGATCTTTTCTGTGAATATTCAGGAATATAGGCACCAGAGACAAGGTTTTCTTGTCTGCAAAGTCTGGACATGCCATCATGAATTAGAAGAGAAGGGGGGTGAATTGCTGTTATAACTGGTAGAAGCAAAAGGCACCTGGAAGAAGGAGGCGGCAAAGCAGGAGTGGACCTGCACTGAGCTGGTGTCCCACCCAATGACCCCCTAAGTCTAGAACCAAACACAGCTCCCCAGAATTTGATTTGGGGTTATTGTAGAGCAGGGCACAGACACTTAAACATCCATAGAGGGAACTATTTACATGAAAAGGTACAATCCATTGGGTGAACAATGAGAAGTGGTGAAGCCTGGTGAGTAGAAAGCATATGCAGTGTTTAAAGGGGGACAATTGGCACTCTGCTCTGTTAATTTTTTGGAATGAAAGTCCAGTGTTGCCAGGATCTCCAATTTTTCAAGAGGAGCTAAAAATTTAGATTATTACATGAAGTCACTAAAGTTTTAAATGCTCATTGGCAATTTTAGAAGAATGTAAAATCCTGGGAAGGCCACACAAATCACGTCTATAAGACCCTAGTTTGTAACCTCTGACAAATACAGTCAGAAATGATATTCACTATATTCAACAGCTGGTAGATTCACCGTGTTTAACAGCTGGTGTGTCCACTACGGCCACAGTGCTAAACTCATGTTTGACCGGATGTTAACCTTTAGTTGCTGGATTATGGAGAGTTGGGGCCATCGGGTGGTTATGGGGGGGTGGGGTTCCAGGGGCAATGGCTATTTTGTAACCAGTGCGGAATTATTTCAGTATCTTAACAAAGGGTAGTGTCTACTGGTGTGTATCAGATGATTATCAGCTCTGTAACAAAGAGAGTGAGTTCACAGTATCCGACATTTTTTTTTCGGTATTTTATTTTCAGTTTTATTATTAAAAGCAAAAGGATTAATGTAGAATCTTGCTGTTGAATATTATAGCAGTTCTTGCTTTTATTCTCAAATGGCTCCTCTAGTGCCCAGCAATTGTCTCCACAGCAATTACTTCTGTTTTATAAATCTTAGATGTGAAGAGGTGGGAAGGAAGCAAGAGTAATGGCAAAATCTTTACAAGCCAAGGTTTTCTTTTAAACATGAAAAACTTTGTAATAAAAGCTGAGATCCTTTGCTTTCCAATTTATAGCCATACCTTCAGTGCCAGAGTGCTGGTTATAACCTAGACAAATGAAATTTATAGCTCAATCAATCAAATATTTATTGAACATCCACTGTGCATCCAGCACCTTTCTAGGTACTGTCAGGGATTCAAAAGAAAAACCAAGCTCTGAAAGACCATCACAATTTCACGGGGAAACAAAAGAGATACCACAATAGTTGATACGCAATAGTTGAATCAGAGTACAAAAAGGAGAGTGTGTTGATCTGAGTGGAGCTGCGTGTTGAGGGATGACGTTGGGGAGCTGAGGAAAGCAGAGAAATTTGAATTCTAAGCTGACAAAGCTTATCTTCTGCTTCTACATACCAGGGTGTTTAACTTAAACCAGTTGCCTCCCCTTCTATAGACACGACCAGGGCTATTGCCATCATGCTTCACAGTGATTGTTAGAAGCCCAAGTTTCTCAGATCGTTCTCCACCATCCCAGTCTAAATACTGCCGAGTATATGACCGAACCACTTGATTTCCATCTCACCCCAACTTCCCACACCTTACCACACACTTGGGTTGTTGCACCTTCTATGAACAGATTAAGTCAACAGCAATTGCCGCTAACAAGCCTCAACCTCTTTTCTGGACATTGCCTTCCTGATCTAACTAGAACTGAAATTAGCTGCTCCCCTGAGGACATTGTTTTCCATGAAGTGTCGTCAAGTAAAGTTCCCCCACACGCCCTCACACCATGTGCCTGGACCAGCAGGTGTTTATGCCCTCCTCGCTGTTCATTTACTTTTTAAAGTTTTTTTTTAATCTTCTTTGCTTATTAAGACAAAACAAAAACAATTAAACCCAAAACCACAGGTCTTTTGAAAATCAGACCCTACCATATTGCCCCTCCGTTTTGCTGTCAGCACAGATTTACAGACTATACCTACGAATGCATTAAAACTGGACCACTGTCCTCTTCTCCTTTGTGACTTCTGTTATCATTCTGGTCAATTTCAAATTCCAGGGAGGGGATTCCCCTACACAATGGCCTTGTAGCTTTGCAACCTCCTAAACGGCAATGATCTTTTTCTCCACATCACAATCATCTACTCTGTGGATCTATTACAGATTTTGTTACCACCCTAAATCTTGCATTTCTGAACTCAGTGTTAGGCATCTGACTTCTAACTTCCATCTCTTATACTTCTAGCTCCCTTTCTGTAGTATTTCCACTCCAGCAAACTTTCAAACTTATTAGGACATACAGTCTGTTGACTATCGAATTTATTCTCCTTACTCTTCCTTACCTTTCCTCGCTCACAAAAAAATTGTATACTAATGTTAAAAGAAAATTCAGAGAGCTTTACCTGATATGAATATTTTATTGAGCGAGAAATAAACTGTTCACGAACAGGGATATTTCAAACCTGAAACTGGTAGGAAGCTCTGAGGCATGACGCTACAGGATGGCTTATAAAGTGAAAATGAGGAAGCTGTTTAACATTTAAAATGATTGGTTATTACAGTGGGAATTTCCAGATGGCAGGGGATTGGTTTAAATTGATTATCTCATGTTATTTAAAAAGGTGACAAGTTTCATTTATGATTATCAGAGTGTGTACAAGAAAAATTTTTGCTTATATTCATGAAATAAACTCAGTTTTGCTTACTGGTTTTGTCTGCCTGGGGAATCTTCAAATCTGGTCTCTATTTTATGTTATTTTAATATTTATCCTCTATCCTATTTAAAATATTAAACTCTTCTTTGATCTCATTCCTACCTCTATCACCCCTGAAGTAACCATAATGCTGTTTTTTAATATTTAAATTAAAAAAATCATTTCATGAATATATTTTCACTTTTAATACATATGTATGCATCCCTAAAGATATGTAGAATTGTCTAGCATGATTTTAGATTTTATAAGAATTCTATTATACTGTATATATTTTATCAATTGCCTTTGTTGCTCAAAATTATGTTTGCTAAATTCACTTGTGTTGGTACATGGAATCCAATTCTGCCATTTTCATTTGTTGTTCCATATTATCTTATGGAATAAATATGCCACAATTTATTCATTTATTCTTCTATTAATGGACGTTATGTTGTCTGTTATTATGAAGGTCGTTCTTTTGTATTACAAACAATGCTGATCACATAGGTTCTCTTTTTTCCATGTTGTGGTACACTATTTAATCTTCTGTTTAACTATTGTGGAACTCTCAGAATAAACCCAATTTGGCTACTGTCCTTAGTCCATTTGGGCTGCTATCACAGAATACCATAGACTGGGCGGCTGATAAACGATAGACATTTACTTCTTACAGTTCTAGAAGTTGGAAATCCAAGATCACAGTGCTGGCAGATTCAGTGTCTGGTGAGGACTCTGGTTCCTAGATGGCCATCTTCTCACTCTGTCCTCATATGGTGGAAGGGGCAAGGGAGCTCTCCGCAGTCGCTTTTACAGACACTAATCTCAGTCACGAGGGCTTTGCCCTTATAACCTAATCACCTCCCAAAGCCCCATCTCCAAATGCCATCACATTGGGGATTAGGTTTCAATATATGAATTTTGCAGAGGACACAAACATCTAGTCGATAACAGATATATTGAATTCTTTTTTCAAAAGTATATCTTATTTGCTAAAACGTTCTTACCCATGTTCATAAATGAGATCACCTATGGATTTTCCTTCTCCTTACATATGTCCTTTTATCATATATGTATGAGAAATTAGACTTACCATCCTGATAGAGTGAGTTAGGAGTGTTTCTTTTTCATTCCCTGTAAGAGTTTGTACAAATTGGAATTCCCTATAACTTGAATGTTTGCTAGATATTGCCAATAAAAAGTCTTAGTATGGTATGTTTTTATAGGTAGATTTTTAATTGCTTATTCAAAATATTTAATATTGTAGGCCTTTTTAGATTTTTAATTTTTTTTGGAGTTAGCTTTTACAAGTTATGTTTTCCTAGAAAATAACGTACTTCCTCTTAGTTTTCAAAATTACTATCCTGAGGTTGTTTTAGCATTCTTTATTATCTTATCAGTCTCTGATTTATCTGTAGTTATATAGCTCTTTTTATTCCAAATAGGTATGTATTTATGGCTTCTCTCTTTTTTTTCTCCTCACCTTAACCCTTCTCAAAGGTTTAGTATTTTTTCAACTTTTCCAAAGAACATGCTTTTGGTTTTGTTGATCTTCTCTATGACTGTTTCCAATTTCATTTACTTTCACTCACCTTTATGGCTTTATCCGTTCTACGTTCTTAGTGTTTATTTACCTTTTCTCTGTTGTAATACCTCATTCATTTTGAAACATTCTTCTAAGTACTTTCATAGCTGTTACTCAAAAGTTTTGCTAGATTGTATTTTTGTCATTGATGAGTTCTAAGCATTTCGCTTATGATTCTTTGAGCCATGAATTATTTAGAAGTGTGTTTTTAATTTCCAGATCTACTTATTGTTTCAGTAGTTTTGTAACAGATGTCTGCCTCAATTGTATTGTGTACGAATGCTATGATATTCATTATACAAAATTTGTTAAAACTTATTTTATGATATACACTCTAGTCATTTTTTTTCTAAATGTTCCACATGTGGTTGCAAAGAATGCATATCCTCTAATGGGGGTGCAGTGTTTTATATATCCATAGCACAAACTTATTAAATCTTAGCATTACTGAGTCTAAGTCTGTTTGATTTGTTCATTACTGAGAAGAATATAAAAATTTCCCAAATTATGTAATATTTGTTAATTTTTCCTTGTAATTATATAAATATTAACATAATATACATTTTAAAGTTGTGTTAATTGATGCTTATACATTTCAAATCATGTTCCCTTTTTCCAGCTTTATTGAGATATTGCCGGCATATAACATACATAAGTTTAAGGTGTACAATGTGATGATTTGATACACATATATATTGGGAAATGATTGCCACGATAAAGTTATTAACACCAGTATTCCCTCACATAATTATCCTTTTTGTGTGTATAGTGATAAGATTTAAGATCTATTACTCTCTTCACAACTTTCCAGTATAGAATATAGTATTGTTAATTAGAACCACCATACTGTACATTAGATCCCCACAACTTATTCACCTTATAGCTGAAAGTTTATGCCCTTTAACAAACATCTCCCCATTTCCCACATTCCCCAGCCCCTGGCAACCACTATTCCTACTCTCTGTAAGTTTGACTTTTTAGATTTCACAGTGTTTGTACCAGTTTACATCCCCACCAACAGCACACAAGGATTCTTTTTTTCTCCACATCCTCACCAACGCTTGCTATCTCTTGTCTTTTTGATGATAGCCATTCTAACAGGTGTGAGGTGACATCTCACTGTGGTTTTGATTTGCATTTCCCTGATGATTAGTGATGTTGAGTGTCTTTTCAGGTACCCGTTGATCATGTACTTATATGACCCTATTCAAGTCCTTTGCACTATTCAGCCTATCCAGATTCTCCGTGGATCATCTGATGGTGTCTGCAGGCAGGCTTGCTGTTAGAGTCCTTGGGCAGACAGACCTGTTTCCTGGGTCAACAGATGGGCAGGGCTGGTGCTTGGGTACATGGGGATCAGTCTGGTGCCTGGGGCACCAGGGTTCACGGGGGCCAACCAGGTGCTAAGGACCACTGGGCTGTGCCCAGCATCTGGGTCTAAGGGAACCGGAGCAGTGCTGTGACCTACTGGGAGCCTGGTTTTCCTGGAGGCTTGGGTCACAGGGGCCAGCTGGCCTGATGCTAGGGTTAGACTGGCCCTTGAGCCATGGGAATTGGCCTATAAACTGGGGCCTTGGGGACTGGCCTGGAGGTTGGGTCTGTAAGGGGGCCAATCTGGTACTAGGGCAGGCCAGGAGCCTGGGTTTATGGGAGCCCATGGGGAGCCTGGCCCTGCAGGAGCCACCTGGGACTGTGGGAATCAGCCGAGCACTGGGGTCTGTGGTGAAGTCAGGTGAAGAGAGACCTTCACTCTCCTCCCACGGGGAGGGCTGCATGGGGGAGGGGTGAAGGGGGTAACTGAGTCTATCTTTTCTATCCTCCTCAATGTCTCTTTTCGTATTTTTGTGCCTCACCCAGTTGCTGCGATTCCTCACCTGGCATCCTTAGCTCTTGTGAAGGTATTTTCATACATGGATAGATGTTCAAATTTATGTTTCTGGGAGGGGACAGGCACCAGAACTTCCTAGATCATCATTTTTCTGACATCGTTCCCTATACCTGCATTTTCATCTCTAGCTATATAATGTTTATCCAGAATAAAAAGCTGAAAGGCTGGAAAGGTTATGAAGAGACTTCCTTGTATGCGATGCTATGGAGCTTCAGATCTATTCCTATTAGTGATGGAAAGGTTTCAAGTGGATGAGAGCTACGTGGGGCAAGGTTCGTGGACAGGGGCAGAGCTTCCAGGCCCTCTCTGTGCCCACTCTCCTGGCACCTCCACACGTCCACCAACTCGGAAGCTCCCAGAATGTGTCCTTTGTGAATTGTGTCACTTATCGCTATGACAGTTCCCTCTCTGTATATAAGGATAAAGGCCTTTAAACAACAAACCTATTCAATCTGATATTAATATTGCTGTACCGTCTTTATTTTTGTTAATATTTTCTGGTTTATAGTTTTTATACCTTCATTTTTAGTTATTCTGCATCCTTATATTTTAGGAGGGCCTGTGCTAAATAATGCAAGTAGAGCCTGCCTGCCTTCTTTCCCTCCTTTTTCCTCCGTCCCTTTCTTCTTCTCCCCTCATCACTGTACTTAAATGGGGGTTTACTCCTTTCATAGTTCTTTAAATTACTGACATGTACACATTTTGTATCTCTTCTATGATTCTTCTTTTCTTCTCCCACTTTCTTTTGAATTGATCTTTTCCTTTTTAATTTGAAATGTTATCTATACTCAGATTCTATTTCTATTTTACTAGTGGTTATTTCTAAATTTTTAATCCTCATAGCTAATAAATCCTAAAATATATCAACATCTGACCAACATAAGAACATCCATATTCTTTAATATATCATGTCTCAACTTACTGTTATATTTCCCAGTAGTTTAGATTCACTATTTGTACCCTCCACATTAGACATTGTTATTATTAATGTAATATTATTATAGTATATTAATATTATTATAGTATATTGATACCATTATTATTGTTTTATACATCTGATGTTAGTTTAGATGCACCTCTGTTTCTCAGTTTCTTTTCTTGTCATTTACTTCTGCATCTCAGACTTCTTTGGAGTCACTTCCTTTTCACTAAAATACATTATTTAAATTTTCATTTAGTGGTGTTCACTTGTTTGCAAACAAGTTTTCAGTTTTTCTGAAAATGTCTCTATTTTAGTTTTATTCTAAAATATGGTTTACTGGCTACATAGAATTCTATGTTGACAGCTACTTTTACTCAGCTTTTGAAAATATTGTTTTGCTTTCTGACATCCATCATTAGAGTTGAGAGGTTTGTTATTAGTCTAATTGTCATTCTTTGGGGGATAATCTGTCTTTTTCCTCTGGCTGTTTTTAAGATATTCACTTTGGTTCTCTGAGATATTATACTGTAGTTTAAGGTGGAGCCCACTTCGGATTAATTGAATATTCCAAGTCTGAAAATATATATACAGAAATATATACGTGCATATATCTATAAATCAATTCTGGAAAAGTCTTAGCCACTAACTCTTTGGATATTGCCTCTTCTCATTTTTCTTAATCCCTAATGCTTTCCTTTCCTTCTGGAGCTCCAGTTACACAAACGTTAGGCTTTCTCATTTGTCATAGATGTTACTCTAGTGCTTCTTGGTATCCCAGGATGGTCCCTCCCACACTGGCTCTGGGCTTGGCTATGCGACTTCCTTTGCTTAGTGAGATATTAGCAAATGTGACATGAGAAGGCTTGATAACACACTTGCACTTTAGAGCTGGCTCTCCTAAAACACTGCCACTACCATGTGAGGAAGCTGATCTAGCTTCCCTGAGGGTGAAGATCTTATGAAGAGAGATATCCAGCTATCCCAGCTGTCCCAGCCAAGTCTAATCAACACGAGTTAAATGCAGGTATGTGAGTATAAGTCCAGGTGGAACCAGACACAGAAAGTAACATATGACTGATATATCATTTAATCTTCCATGTCTCCTAACTTCATTCATAGTTTCCATCCTATTGTCCCTCTGTTTCTTTAGGAGTGACTTTCTTCAGTTCTATTTTCTAATTTACTTAGTTTTTTCCTTCTACTGGGTTTAACTGCTCTTTACCTCATCAACAGAGTTTTAAACTTCTGTGATTATATACTTAATTTCTAAGTGTCTTTTTTCAAATCTGACTGGATCTTTGGTTAGCACTGGGTTTCTTTCACATGGTTTCGATTCTGCATTTTATTTTTTAAACCTTTTAATATAATTTCTTTAAAATAAAACATCAAAAGAAGTAAAATATGAAATTGGCTTTCATTATCTGAAAGTCCTAGGAGTCCAGCTCTGTTCTTTGATTTTCCTTCTGTGGCTCAGCTGTGGTGCCTTGTTTCCTCTTGTGTTTATAATCTTGTATTTTTAGGGTCTTGTTTGCTTAGAAATTCTATGCTGTCTGGGTTGATGGCACTTGGGTATTGTCCAGAGGAGACTTTCTTTGTCCTGTTCCAGCATCCTGAGTTGTGGTGGCCCAGGACCACTTTTATTAAATTCTTGGCTTAACATTTACTACCCTGGACAAATATTGTAAATTCAAATCCCAACCCTTGTGAACAGAACTATGATTAAAACTGTCCAGGAGATTATTTTTTTAATCCAGATTCCAGATCAAGTTTGATAAATTTTATTGTAATCTTTCTGGAAAACTACTATTTTTGTAAGTCACAATTTGAGGCAGGTTTAGGTGTGTATCTAATACCCAAACCTTGTGTCCATTAAAACCTGCATATCAGATGGAGAAATAAGTCTAGATCAGCAGAACTTCTGCAGCTGCTTCACCCTATTTTTTCAGTTTCCGTTTTGTTTGGAGCTCTGAGGATTTCTGTTAATTTTTGGTGCGTTCTGCCATATAGTTGAGAGGATGTTTGCTATATTTCATCAAACATTTCCAAGTTCTCTTTTTAAACTGAGGATTTCAGAGTATAGAGAACACCAGACTAGAAATAGAACTAGAAATAGAACTCCCATTTCCTCTTCGCTACTTCCACTTACTAACTCCTCTTTAACAAAAACAATGGTTAATTCTGTACACCATCTTAATTGACCTCTTATCTGCATTTGATGCATTTGGTGACGTAGCCCTTAAAATATTTTTCTACCTTGGACTCTGAGGCTCCACATCTCCCTGTTTTTCTCCCTGTCTCACTGATATCCTTCTTCTGTCTTTGTGCAGGAATCACCTCCTGGGTCAGGCTTCCAAGTTTGGAAATGTCCCAGGAGCTGGTCCCCAGCCCTCCTTTTCCATCCTAAGTGATTGTACCTCTCCTATGGCTTCACATGCCCTTTGCGCAATGACTTACTCCTGAGTGTGTATCTTTAGTTCCCGATACCTTTTCAGGTTAAGATGCACTTATTCAGCTCAATATCTCGCCTCAGGTGTGATAGGCTGAAAAATCCACCTGCCCTGCCAAGTATCTATATCCTAATTCCTGGAACCTGTGAATGTGACCTTATTTAGAAAAAGAGCCTTTGCAGATGTGATTAAGTTAAGGATCTTGAGGTGGGGAAATGATTCTGGATTATCCAGGTAGAACCTAAATGTAATAATACATATTCTTATACGAGTGAGAAAAAAAAAATGACACATAGAAGAGAAAACACATAGGAGAGGAGAAGGCACGGTGACCGTGGAGCCAAGTGATGCCAGAAGCCACTAAAGGCAGGAAGTGGCAAGGAATAGTTGTACCTGAGCCTCCAAAAAAAGTGTGGGCCTGCTGACACGAGGGATTTGGCCCAGTAAAACTGAATTTGGACTTCTGGCCTCCAGAACCGTGAGAGAATAAGTTTCTGTTGTTTTAAACCACCAAGTTGGTGGTAATTTGGGAAACTAATGCTCGTGTCTAATAGGCAACTTCTGACCTAAAGCCGAACTCCTTATTTTCTCCCCCAACTCTGCTCTGACTTCTCTTCATGGCAATCATTTCCATTTTCAAAAAATAAACTAAAAATGATCCATAATATTTCTTTTTTCTCCATTTCCTCGTCCAGTTCGACAACATACTCAGTCGACAATACCTTCAAAATATAATCTAGATGTTTTCTCATCTTTTCCACCTCCACTGCAAGCCATCACTACCTCTCACCGACAGCAGTCTCCTTCCTATACGATCTCCAAACTCCCATTTTACTAATAGATGCCAAACTTCATAGATACCAAACTGATCTCTAAAAAATGTACATCAGATCTATCTCTCCCTTACTTAAAATGCCCTCATGACTTCCTTTGCCATTAGCTTATAATCCAAATTCCTTATAAGAACTAGTATGACCCACTCCCCGACTATCTCCCCAACGGGTCCCCTCCCTATGTCTGTCCTTCCAGCACAGTCTCAGCCTTTGCATTGTTCTTCCCTCTCCCTGGAACACTCTGCTTTGAGATGTTTCATGTTAGTGTCTTCTCATTATGCAGATTAAACATCACCTCCTCAGAGAGGCCACCACTCGCTGTATCTATGTCTATATCTTTATCTGTATCTATTTCTATCTTTTCCTCTATCTCTATCTTTTCCATCTCCCTATCTACCTATTTTCTTTCTCTCTTTCTTCTTCTGTTTTGCTTTCTTGCTTGCTTTATTTTCTTTCTTTCCTCCTTCCTTTCTTCCTTCCTTCCTTCCTTTCTTTCTTTTTTCTTTCTTTTTTCTCTTTCTTTCTTTCTTTCTTTCTTTCTTTCTTTCTTCCTCTCTCTCCCTTTCTTCCTTCCTTCCCTCCTTCCTTCCTTCTTTCTATCTGTCCACACTCATCACTCTATCTAGAGCTAAGCTTATCAAATAGAACCTGCTGTGATAATGGAAGTGTTGTTCTGTGCTGTTGGATATAACAGCACTAGCTCTATGTGGCTATAGTACTTGAAGTATATAGTATGACTGAGGAACTGATATTTTTAAAATTTAATTTTAATCATTTTAAATTCAAATAGCTACATATGGCTGTGGCTCTCTTATTAGTCAGCACAAATCTAGAGCAAACCTCACTCCCATCCTTACTCCACACAGTAACTATATATCTCATTGCCTTTTAAAATTGTATTTCTTAGCACTCTTCACTATCTGAAGTTATCTTATTTATTCATTGTTCACGTGTATTTTCTATCTCCCTCTTACTTGCTATGAACTAAGAGCCATGAGAGCAGGGACCTCATCTGTTTTATTCACCAGTTTTCCCAGTGCTGAATTTAGGACTCACAATTACTGCTGAAGTCATGTTGGGAGGCTCCAGCAACACTGAAGTGGATATTTCACTTTGCCACCAGCTAACATGTGACCACAGATATTAGTACTAGCTAACATTTAATGACTACTTTCTATATGTCAGATTTTGAGCTAAGCAATGAACTTAAATTGTTACCTAAGTATGTAATAAATCTATGAAGTGTAATCTCTACTTTACAGATGAGGAAATTAAAATTTAAAGAGGTTCAGTAATTTGAAACCCAAACCAAGGTCTACTTGAAACTTAAGTTTTTATTTATTACCACTTTGCAATGTTGCTTCTGTCTCTGACTTCCCTGGTGGCACAGTGGTTAAGAATCCGCCTGCCAATGCAGGGGAAACAGGTTCGAGCCCTGGTCTGGGAAGATCCCACAGGCCGTGGAGCAACTAAGCCCGTGCGCCACAACTACTGAGCCCATGTGCAAAAACTATGGAAGCCCATGCACCAAGATCCCATGCTCTGCAACAAGAGAGGCCACTGCAATGAGAAGCCTGCGCACCACATCAAAGAGTAGCCCCTGCTCGCAGCAACTAGAGAAAGCCCATGCACAGCAACGAAGACCCAACACAGACATAAATAAATAAATAAATTTATTAAAAGAAAATAAATAAACACTGTAATTAAAAGGCAGAGTTTGTCAAACTGTGAGAACTAATATGGTGCCTACAGGAAAAATATTTGAAAAGAAATATTGCTTCTGTCTCTTCAGGGAACATCTGCAAATTGAGGGAGTCTTGCTTAGACAATCATCTACTTTCCTTTAGCTTGAATATTCTGTAACTCTATACTTGGAACATAATATTTTGTACAGGGGTCAACAAACTACAACCTGCAGGCTAAATCCATCCTGCTTCCTGTTTTTGTGAATAAAGTTTTCTGGGACACAGTAATGCTCATTTTTTCCCATATTGTCTATGGCTACTTTCATACTACAATGGCTGAGTTGAGTAGCTGTGATAGAAATTTTTGGTCTACAGAGCCTAAAATATTTATTATCTGGCCCTTTTCAGAAAAAGTTTCCTTACTCCTCTTATAGAAGTTTATAATTGTCAACTCTATATGTCCTTGATTCATAATTGAACTCAAATGATAGTATAGTACTTTAAAGAAAACTATCTACTTTGTGACAAGTTTCAGGATATTGATTAATTTTATTTATTTATTTTCCAGCTTCATTGAGATATAATTGACACCATTGTGTAAGTTCAGCTGGACAATGCGTTGATTTGATACACTTACATATTGCAAAATGATTACCACCATAGCATTAGCTAACACCCATATCACTCACATTATTACCATTTATTTTTGTGTTGAGAACATTTAAGATCAACTCTCTTAATAATTAACTTTCCTGTATATTTTCCATAATTTTTAAAGCAATACATATTAATTTACATATAATTTTAAAAGCAGCACACTCTAGAAAATTTTTAAACAACATAACTATAAAAACATCGTTATCTCTCTACCATTTAGAGGTAACTTCTATTTCGTGTTCTTATATTTCCTTTTAGACCTTTTATTTTTACAGTTAAGAGCATACTCTTCTGTGTGTTTACAAAGACAATTTTGAGGGGACAGTCTCTGAATGAAAGTGGTGACTTATATAAGAAATTTAATCTCTATTTTCAAGAGGTTTTAGCAAACTGTGGCAGACTTCACCTGATCCACAGGCGGTCACTGTGGTCTCATCATTGTTTTATCTTCTCCTAGAGATTTCCATCGAAAAATATATGAGAGAACAATAGGCGTTAACATCTGGAGTGCCCGGGAGGTCAAGTGAAAATGGACCTTTTCGTGTTGCTCTATTTCATTTGATCCTGAAATCACAATGACCACACTATTGTATTTGCTTTGCTGGAGTAAGAAGTATGCAAAATAACATGTTGTATTTTATATTTGGCAGTAAATTTTGTGAGAGGAAGCTCTTCACTGAGAAATTTTATCACTTATAAATTTTCTACCAGAGACATTAGAGCCTAGTGTTCAAAATAAAGGTTGTGGGACAGGTTCAAATTCGGCCTCTGCTAGTTTCTAGCTGTTTGATCTCAGGCAATTTATTACCCAATATATGCTTCAATTTCTTCATCTGCAAAATGCACGTAATTATGGAACTAAATTCCTAGGGCTACTGTGAAGATTCAGTGAGTTAAAATATATAAACTTACTTAGACGATTACTGACATGTAGTAAATATGCTTAACATAGCTATTTATTACTGCAATGAGAACATCACATTTTGGGAGAGAAAGAATAAATTAATTTTACCTTTGTTACTGGCTTAATTTGAAGTCGCTTTCTGAATATGAAAATACTCATCTAGTCTGTGGCAGTGCTGGCTCAATATGGTACATGTACTGAATCCATTTTGGATTGTTTTCAAATCGAAACAGTATGCAGTAGGGGAAAGCCTTGGATACTCTTTATACTATTTTCCTAAGGACTTTAGTTAAATTGGCCCTCCTTTTTCATCCTTGCAGAATCTTCAGGAAAACATTCTTTTTTAGCAAACTAAAAGGAGGCACCATTCTTTCCTTCTTCCTTTGTGACTAATTTGCATTTTAATTGTGTCCAATAAGACAGAGCCAGACAGGCAGCATGACCCAGAGCCACATTTTTGTTTTACGATAGTGTGAGCTTGAACCAGCTCCTCGATCTTTCTGAGCGTCAGTTTTCTCAACTCTGAATTGAGTAGACTAATAATTAATTATTCTCTCTAAATTACAGAGGTATTGTGAGGACCACATGAGATAATGTGAAAGCTAAAAATACAGTATTATACCAATATATATTTATAGCAACATTGCTACAATTCCCATCCTTCTTCTACCCACATGCATTTGTAATTCTAGAAGGACCATCGGTTTATCAACATAGTCTCACAGGGCTACAGTGACTAATGAACACACTGGTTTATTTATTGCCCTTGTCAACCATGGTACAGTTGCCCATGATCATCTCTTCCAGTCTGCTGATGCCAAAGTGACACTCAGTGAGCAGTGCTACTCAGCATAGCAGCAAGAATACAACTCTTCAGTGTGAACCACAGGAAAGCATATATGGAGAAAATGGGTGTTTTCCTAGGAATGTAAGGGAACAACATCCGGAAAAATGATGACAAATGTGCTTTTCCCACTTAGCTTAAATGTTTATCATGATAAACCAAAACTGGATTCTCTCAAATATTTAAATATCTCTTTGGTGACTATCTCACTCTCTTGGAGTGGCAGAAAGGATACAAATAACCTTCCAGAAAATTAGCCTCTTTATGGCTACCTCCTATGCCTGTGCCCAGGCAACAGACTGTGCAGGGTTGATTCAGTCTGGAATGCTATCAGACGGCATGAGCTTAGGAGACTCTGAAATTTGGTTTCTCTTGCCCAAGATATAATTTCTGCCTGTAAAATTAGAGCTTATGTGAATTTTGCAATCTCATTAGAATTTTAGATCTCTCTGAAATAGTCACATGTTCTGCCCACTCTCATTCATTCATTGACTGTATACATATAGCAAGTATACTGGATGCAGGCATTGGGGCAGGTATTGAAAATGTACAACAACCCTGCTCTCTGTGAGTTTATACTATGGAGTATAGTACTTGTATCCTGCCTATTCCCAAAAGAATTTTGAGTGGTGTATACAATTAAAACTAAAGTCAAGAAAAGAAACAGAATTAAAAATAAAAATGAAAGAGAGAATAACGCAGTATAAGAAAAACGCAGCAGTAAACTTTACCTGTCCCCGACAATGAGCTAATCACTATTCTTTAGAAATGGATTGGCTCGAAGTATGTCAGCTCCTAAAGAAAAAGAGATTCACTTCATGCTACCTAGTCAAATACTCCAACGAACTACTCTGCCCCACCACTGCCATACACGTTTTTCTGGAAAGGCAAGTGTTTCTCTGATTAAACTTAGGCCATTGTAATCCTTATTTTATTACAGAAGTCATTGTTCAAATAGGCAAATGTGGTACTGAACTTTTTACAAGGAAAAGGGTATATATGAATCTAACCCAGTCAAGGTGTTTTTGTTTGTTTTTTGTAGAGGCCTGAAATAATTATAGCTCAGCTACTTCTTGGGGATAAACTAAGGATAAATCTGGACAAACTAATGCATAAATGCTGCACTCTTTGGATAGACTGTCTTAACAAATGGGATTCATTCCCTCTTTCATTTATCAAATATACAATTGACCCTTGAACAACATCGGAGTTAAGAGTGTCAACCCTCTGCACAGTTGAAAATTTGAGTATAATTTATAGCCAGCCCTCCATGGTTCCTCAGCGTCTGTGGATTCAACCAACCACAGATCATGTAGTCCTCTAGTATCTACTACTGAAAAAAATCTGTGTATAAGTGAACCCAGGCACTTCAAACCCATGTTATTCAAGGGCCAATTATGTATAGTATGTCCTTTTGTAACTTAATCAGAGCCTTTGCTGGTTCCAGCATGCAGTGTATTTAAGATCCCTACACAGGCATTTTGGGAATCAAAGACTGAGTATGTGCTGACGAATCCTGCAAATAACATATCAAATATGAAAAACAAAAATCTAACAGGCAGATTAGAACTTGAAGGCAACAAAACTCTTCCATTTAAAAGACAGTTCAAATAAAATGTATGTCTACTCCAAGGATGTCATAGATGTAGAGTTAATCAAGTAAGTAGTTTGACAAGTGCTGGAACCACTCACCGGGATAGAAGCTAAATTATTCAGGTGGCAAGAAATCTTTTCATGGGAACTTGAACGATGCTAAGAAATTGCTCACATAAAGTGACTACACAAACTGTACTTACTGAGTCTCAACTGATGAAATCTCTAGAATTCATAATCCATAGACTGTATAATTAATAATGGTAGGTAACATTTACTGTGGATTTACTAAGTGACAGAAATACTGCTAAGTGATTTACACAAGCAATCTACTCTCTGTTGTTGTAGAAACTGTTAGCTCTAAATCTCCCACTACGGGAACTTCTGCTCCAGAATGTGATTTTTCACCACTTACAAGAACAAGTCAAATTTAGTCCTTGTTCCACAAATATTTATTGAGTACTTACTATACATGAGGCATTATGCTAGATGTTAAGGATGAAAGAGTCTTTGCTCTTAGCAAATGTAAACTTAAATTGTTTCATCTAAAATATCTGGCATGTCCAGCTCTAATTATCAGCAGGGCCTGAGCAGAGTACCAAGGGAAACCCACCTGCAGTTGTTTGAATATTTAGCTCTTGTAAGTAAAGCTCATAATCTCTTAAATAAAATATGGTCTAGGGCTTACCTGGTGGCGCAGTGGTTGAGAGTCCGCCTGCCGATGCAGGGGACACGGGTTCGTGCCCCGGTCCGGGAAGATCCCACGTGCTGCGGAGCGGCTGGGCCCATGAGCCATGGCCACTGAGCCTGCGCATCCGGAGCCTGTGCTCCGCAACAGGAGAGGCCACAGCAGTGAGAGGCCCGCGTACCGCAAAAAAAAAAAAAAAAAAAAAAAAAAAAATATATATATATATATATATATATGGTCTTGGTCTATTCTCCTACTTTGACAAATATACTTTCCTAATGCTCTGGAAGGATAGGATCTTAATTAGAATTCTTGGGCTCCTTGGAATTCGGTGCTGGAACATAGAGTTGAGGAAAAGTCATGTCCCAGTGCTTAGCGCCTAGCTGGGGTATCTCTTCCCATCTCTGGTTCATCCCACATCAAGAGATGCCTCACATGCACACATGCGCGTTCACAGATCTGCACACAGCCTCCCCGTGACTGTCCCTTAGGCATAAAGGTGATCCCATGTGTAGTGTGGTCCATCCTCAGTGGAACAGACTCTGAGTTTCACAGAGTCCTGGAAGCAGACTTGGGGCTACTGGGCAGGGAATTCTGAGATCCCTGGTACCCAAGCATGACCTATAAGGAGAGAGGCTTGGGCTCCCAGCGTCTGTGTTGTGTTAGTACCATGAACCCCGACTCTGAGGGGTGAGGCAAAACCAGAAGAGGGCCAAGAGGGTGTCCTCTATACTGTGGGAGTGGGAGGAAGGCAAGGGTAGGGGCCTGTTATCTAGGTCTAAAGGTAGTAACTGCTGCAAGCGAAGAGAGGTTAACCATCGAGCAGCACCGCTCACAAGCTGCGTGGTCCGTCCAGCTGGAGCTCACTCCCTGGCTCCACCCATAATGACCTGCAAAATTATGAGAGAATAACTAGAATTTTCTAGAGTAGGCAAAAGACCCACTCAACTCATATTCTTCACTTAAGACCCTCACTTACCTACTCTGCAAGTGCTAGGTATGCACATACACTCCAACCCCCCAAACAAGGAAAAGACTAATGTTCAAAGGCCAAGTTATAGCTTTGTTTCCCTTGTAACTAATATTTCTACTCCTGTGTCACTGTCTCCTTCTTTTATTTATAAATGCTCCCAACTCCTAAAGGTTTTGTGTTTGTATATTTTCCAAGATAACTTCCTGATGTTCTAAAAGAGAATATATCTTTGATATTGTTTAGGAAACGGATGGTTGCAAGACCTTTTCCAATTGATTCTTTTTTTTTTTTTTTTTTTTTTTTTTTTTTTTTTTTTTTGCGGTACGCGGGCCTCTGCCCCAGATGCACAGGCTCAGCGGCCATGGCTCACGGGCCTAGCCGCTCCGCGACATGTGGGATCCTCCCGGACCGGGGCACGAACCCGTGTCCCCTGCATCGGCAGGCGGACTCTCAACCACTGCGCCACCAGGGAAGCCCCAATTGATTCTTAATACTTAAAATTTTTTTGAAGAATAGTCTCCCAAATGCAAATGTGACTGTTCTCCCATTTTCCATACACTCCTTAATTTTCTTTTGGCACCGTAATAAGTTTTGTAAACTAAGTTGGAATAAAACATTCCCTGAGCATGGTTTGATAATCATTAATAATAATTTTTTATTTTGCAACTTTTTGTGAGACTATAAAATATATATGTAAACAGAAACTATCATAATATGTGTTAAATAATTGGCACAATTAAAAGATTGCTATTACTATTTTTCAATATTATTGTAACTCTTCAGTAAGGAATATCAGGAAACTCTAGTCAGATTTTTAAAATTCAGGTCAATAAACCACAGACTTTCCAGCTTAAGCAGTAAATAATCTTTTAAACTCATTTTATAATTGATATTAATTTAAAAATAATTCTACTCTTACATTATGCTTATACTGCTTAATTCTATTCAGCATCTAGCTTTTGTCCTTGTAATGCTCCATCAGTCAGTTCTTTTGGATCATGAATTAGCAAGTCTCCAAAATAAAGTGACAGGTTAATTAAATTATGCAAGGAAAATGGTTTTCAATTCCATACCCCAACAGAGAGAAGAGGGACATTGAAAATTTATGATTACATCAAGTCTTCTCTGCATTTTCCATCATTCTCTAATAATAACTCGAGGCCAATGACAGAGCAATCACTCTGAACTTTTAAGGATATAAATATCATCAAATTTGACCTGGTTAAGTCATATAAGCTCCATCAATGAAAGTGTTACTAACAAAAACTTCCATGAAAACTCTAAGGTCAGAAAATATTTTCACAAGAGTTTATCTCATTAGAGATGTCACTTTCTTAATTTGCACCACACAACACATCTAATAGAACAGTCTTGGCAAGTGTGTAGCTATATATTCATACCCACTTGAGACACATGCCTTGGGAACAAACTAGATTTGTAAGTAGTGATTTTTTTGTACTATTTTCCTCTTCTATTATTTTGATCATTGTCAAGAATACTATGTTCTCTGTGAGAAGAACTAGGGTAATCAAATTGTAGCACCAGATGTAGTAATCATGTTACCCTAGTATATTTTAGTATGCATTTCAGATTCCTGAGAGGATTATTTGAAAACAAAAGCAAAATTCAGGGAGGAAGAAAGTAATTTTTGAAATATAGTAGTCGTGAAAATAACCACTTGTCCAGCAGCCCCAGGTTCTAAAAAAGCCATTTAATGCCTAAGGACAATCCACGTTCCTAGGGTAGATTTAAAGTACTTGGCTCTTTTCTCCTCTTTTTCTTTGTTTTTCATCAGCAGGGGGTCTATACTCATGAAATAATTATGTGATGTCAGTCATAATTAACATTGTGAAATGAAGCAACCTTTTCTCAGATATCTCAAAAATGTTTCCTTTCCATGACTTTTCCTCCTTAAAGATGTATCTCCCTTTATTCCTCCCTGACAATTCCTTTTGTTCTAGGAGAAAACAGTTACTCTTCCAAGCATATTGCAGACTCTGAAAGGACCAGAGGGAGAAAATGTTTTCCATAAAGGAAATAATGCATGTAGAATTTCAGACCTTATTGATAAGGAGTTAGGAGAACATTTCTGGGGAAATGATGGCTTTTCAGGAGCTGACTTGGGAAGTTGGGAGGCAGGCAATGTCCGGGGCTCAGTGATGACATATTAGGCCCAGGTTTATGTTTGTCTTTCACCATGATATACCCGTCCACTTGCACAACACATGTGCACCTCAGTCAAAGCTTGTGTGGACAAACATAAGGTGGACACATTCAGCCAGGTGGTAGGTCTTTTTTTTTTTTTTTTTGGTAGGTCTATTTTTAAAGGATTCCACCTCTGGCTGTGCTCTCCTCAGTCATGGATATAAAAGTGCCCCTAAGTAGGCATTCCAGAAGTCCACCATGGAGAAGCAACGTATGACCCAGGGCACAGATAGAAATGATTGGGAGTTGAGGTCCATTCCCACTATTGTTTCATCCACTAACTTCTGAGGCAGGTTTGAGTCATTCATTCCAATGACTCTTTGGCCATCTGAAAATTATCTTCACTTTTCTTTCTTCTCATCTTCTTTCTTTGTCCTTCCCACAGAAGGAGGTTCTTAGGTGTTTCCAATATTATGTTTACTAAGCCCTGAGAATGAAAAACACCTCATTCCCCAAGTTGGGTATAAATGCTTTACTTTGTAAAATATTGCTCACTTCTTCCCTTTCTTATTGAAGAAGTTATTCATATTGATAAGCGGATTGAAATAGGTCATTATTTAGATGTCTATTTTATCTCTTAAAAGATATTCCATTACAATTACTTTGCAATTTCACTTCAATATAGACTCCAATAAGCATCCAATCTGAGATGCTTTCGCAAGTAATAATGTCATTTTTTGTGTGTTTACTTCTATATATAGTGATATTCCTTCTTGATTGATATAGGTTAAAATTTTTAATGTTTTATGGTTGCAGAAGTTTACAGGTGCATTACTAATGAGAGTCTTCTTAACATGTGAACTACTTGTAGGCTTCTCCTCAGGGTAATTAAGTTAATGATACCAAAATTTTAGAACAAATTTCTCACCTGTATATGGATATAGTATTCTATAGTAACTTTCTACAAGCTTTAAAGAGCCCTGGAATTGTTTTTCTCAGACAATTTCCTGTATAAGCATAGATGATTTTGAGGAAAAGGAGTAATTAAGTTATGGGATTATTTCAAATGAATGGCAAGAATGTCTTGGAGTACAGTGGATTGTGTCTCATTCATTTTTGCATTTTAGGAAAGACTAGCCAAATTCCAGCGCATACTAGATGCTCAGTGTAGAACTGAATGGAACATTTTAAAGTTTCCATATCCACACCCACTAAAATGGTTAAAATTCCAAAAATCTAATAATATTAAGTGTTGGCAACTGGAATTTATATACACTATTGGTAGACATGTAAAATGATATAATCAATTTGGAAAATGTTTGACAGAATTTTACTAAAGCTAAGCATACCTCTGCAATGAATCAGCAATTCCACTCTTAGGTATATATACCATAGACGTGGGTACATACATGCAACAAAAGTCATGTACAAAAATGCTAATGCAACACTGTCATCATCACTGCAAAATGGGAGCAACCCAGATGTCTATCAACAGTAGAACGAATAAATAAATTATGGTATGTATCACAAAATGGATACAATTCAGTGATAAAAATAGACAAAATGCTTCTTTACGCAACAACATGATTGGCTCTCTCTCTCTCTCACACACACACAAGCATACACACATGTTGTTAAACAAAAGAAATGACACAAACCGACCCCATTTCTATAAAGTTCAAAAACAAGTGTGATTAGCTTAAACTGTTAGAAATCAGTTGAGTCGATGGTTACCTTTGGGGAAGCAGAGGAAGATTTCTGAAATGCCTTAAAGTTCTATTGTTCTATTTCTTGATCTGAGTAATGGTTACATAGGTGTGTTCTGCTTGTGATATTTCATCAGCCTGTCCATAGGAAAAATGTACAGTGTTTTCCTTTACTCTCACAGTATTACCATATTCACAACGTTTTTGACACAAGGTTTTGGATTTTTCACACCAAGCAATTCTGAAACTAACTGCCTGGAGTTAGTGGCAGACTCCACAGGTTAAGGGCTCAGTCTCCCAAGACTCTCCCACTTCAGACATCACTCAAAGTGACGGGTCCCCCAAGTTACCCACAACTTCTATCCTATTTGATTACAACTCAGAGGTTCCCCTGACCGCCTTTTTTGGATTCAATTATTTGCTAGAACAGCTCACAGAACTAAGGAAACACATTTACCAGTTTATTATATAATAAAGGATATGCTAAAGGATGCAGATGAACAACCAGATATGTAAGGTGGGGTCTGTCCAGGTCTTGAGTGCAAGAGCTTCTAGTCCCTTGGAGTTGAGGGGCACCACCCTCCCAGCATGGAGATGTGTTCACAAACTCTGAAGCTCTTCAAACCTCCTATTTTGGGGATTCTTTAAAGGCTTCATCACATAGGCATGATTGATTACTAACTCAATCTTTTATCCCCGCTTCCTTTTCTGGAGGATGGCGGTGGAGCTGAAAATTCCAAGCTTCTAATCATGGGTTGGTCTTTCTGGTGACCAGTTCCCATCTAGGAGCCCACCAAGAGTTGTCGTTTAGAACAGAAGACACTCCTATCACCCAGGAAATTCCAAGGGACTTAGGAGTTCTTGTGTCAGGAACTAGAGTCAAGGAACAAATGTTAGAACAAAAGATGTTCCTAGTTCTCTTATCACTTAAGAAATTACATGGGTCTTAGGAGCTCCGTGCCAGGAACCAGGGACAGATGTATATAAAATTATTTCACAATGTATAATTTCCATATAGTGTACTTTTCTGTGAAATGCCTACTTCTATTTGCTAAATCTCGGTATTAGATTTTTATCTTGTACCCAGAAGCAGTTGGCCCTAGGAGAATTAGAGGAATGATCATTGAATATTTAGATATGGTGCCAGCTTGGAAATAATGTCTGTGAGCTTATGGTGTTGAAGTACAGAATACAATCCAAACTTGTTGGGATGACATACAATACCATTTGTGACTTGATTCTCACTTATTTCTAACCCTATTTCTTGTCTTTCTCATATATATATACCATTTTCCAGCCACACTAAATCTCTTGTAATTTTATAATACATGATGCTTTTTCTTACCTCCATACACTGTAAATAATACAGTGTTTCAACTGATTAATATGGTGTTCTCCATATGGAGAAATCTTACCTTCGTAACAAAGCTTAATTATCAGGTACTCTGGGAAGACTTCCCTCATTTACTTTTATGATTGTATGTGTGTATATGTATAAATATATAAAATTCACATATATATGAAAAAAATTTAAGAATACTTTTAGTTCATATTTAAGCCAAGTCAACAAGCCAAACCTATTACATTCTGTCTATATTGGCAATTATTTTACCCAACTATTGATAACTTTCAAAATTTTCAAAATGACATTTTCACAACTATTCAAATAGTTCAAATGATTCTATTAAGCTGCCAGATGTTAAGTTGACATTTGCATTCTTATGCACATTTTAAAAATTCAGTTGACAAAGTAATTTTGAATGACTCTGAACATCTTACACTGGATAAAGTCCAGATGGTCACTCATATCCTATGGAATGTAACATGTACAGAAAATTCATTTGTCAGACTGAATAGCAAGAAGATTCATCTCAGTTACAAAAGTCAGACTTATCTAATATTTCAAATGAAATTATTTTCTTTTACCTTAGGACATGTAAATCAATTCAGATTATACTCATCAGAGATTTAATGCCCAAGTCTCCATTAAAAAATATATGAGAATAATTAACTAGGATATCAAATATTTATTTGTATATTAATGGACATGTCTAATTATTGACAGTATTTATAATGTTTAAAGTATGAATATTTGCCTTCAATTTTGTGAAAAACCAGATATCCCATCCTACTTAATTCCTTGCCATCCAGTTTAAAGTCACCACAGCAATATGTCAACAATTAGTTGTGTGTATTCAAACCACCTTCCTATTTGAGGGGAATCCTTCTTGATGTGAATCTGGGTGGAAAGAAATGTCCTGCTTCCCAACATGATGCCAAAGAGAGTCAGTGGTTTTATCCTGTGCCCAGAAGCAACTGGCCTTAGAAAAATGAGAGAAAGGATGACTGACAACTTAGTTATGGTGCCTGCCAGGTTGGTGGCAATGCCAGGAGAGATTGTGGGGCAGAACTGTAGGATATGATAGGTGCTCTGAACCAGCAAACAATTATGGCTAGTTACTTTCATGTCAGAACACATGCATTCAGACAAAAAAAGATCTACTCACAAAACATTTGCTTCCCATTCCTGTAAGCCTCAATTTGCAAGTCTGGGGTGTTGGGGTTCTAAATGCCCGAGGAAGGATAGCTTCTCATAGTGGATACAATTGTTCCTCAGAATTGAAATTAGACAGTTTTGCAGGGGCTTTCCTCAGGAAGTGGACTCTGAGATGTAGATTAGCATACAGATTTATCAGAGTGCTCTAGTGTTCTGCACCCATGGAAGGAAAGAGATGTGGAAGCAGGACTTGGTAGAGGGTGAAGTCAAGCTGTGTTGTGATCTCAAGGAATTTCAGCTGGCCCTATGTGTAGCTAACGTGGGTTGATCCTTTAGAACTCTTCTGAATTGGATAAGAGGCCCAAGTCTTTATACTCCTGAGTCTATCAGTCATTGGAAATGGGTTACCCCCAAAGAGGGTGTGTGAACTTCAGTGAAATGGCTCTCTTCAGCTGAGGCAACCCCAAAGGGGGATGACAGCTGAGGGCTGTCCACCAGCAGCCCTCTTAGCATTTAGAGGATTAGGTCCTTCATTCCAGAAGGGGAATAGAGAGATCAGTGTGGTGCATCAAAGAGTCCACCACAGGGAGTTTGCTTCCCACTTGTTCATGCTACTGGGAAAATAGTGAAAGATAAAGTTATAATGTTAGATAGGCTAGGAATTAACCTATTAAGGTGGTCAAAGATAGCTATTTCACGAAGAGGGGAGGAAGGAGGATTACTGGAACTGAGGAAGCTCCTGAGGCACTTCCTTCTACTATTACGTCCAGTCGTAAAAGCTAATGGGAGACTACTAGTTACACAAAACTGCCAGGACCAACAAGGACCAAGATCCCTCCAGAATAAAACTTTGGGTCATCAAACCACTTAAAGGGCTCTGAGGAGTAGAGGTAATGGCTGAAAACAAAGGCAATATATTGGGCTGGCCAAAACGTTCGTTCGGGTTTTAGGCAAAACCCGAAAGCACTTTTTGGCCAGCCCAATAAAATGTGTGGGAGTTATAAATATTGATACAAGCTACACTTTTATAACCAATCCCCATGCTTGAGACAAGTAACAGATTACTTACTAGGCTAAAGCTCCTCTCTTAAATGGGACTAAACCTCCTATCAATATCTTCCTCCTTGTCATGTCATGTATAATATATATATTTAACTCCTTACATCATTTCTCTCCTTTTTTCCTACTATTGCATGTCAGCAGTGGCTAATAGTATAACCCTGCACTGTCCAATATGATAACCACCAGCTATCTGTGACTATTTAAGTTTAAATTAAATTAAATATAATTTAAAATTCGGTTCCTCAGCTATACTAGCATTTGCTCAATAGCCACATATAAGTATTGGCTACTGTATTGGATGGTGAAGATATAGAATAGTTCCATCATCACAGAAAGTTCTATGAACGAATGGCTCTTAGAATCACCTGGAGAGCTTGTTAAAATTCAGATTGCTGAGCACTATGCCTCAAGGTTCTTATTTAATAGGTATGGGTTGTGACCAAATAATTTGCATTTCTAACAAGTTCCTAGGTGCTGATGCTTTGGGTACAAGGAGAATAGTGTTTAGGCTCTACATTAGACACTATGGAAGTGGGATTGTGACAGATCTGAAGATGGAAGAATTTAATTTAAATGGAAGAGATGAAAGAGATTCTGGTCTTGGAGTAGAGTGAGTGCAGTTTTTGACAAAACAATTATTAGTTACATTAGGCAAGAGCTTTTTATTTTGGAACATTAGTAAGAGGATAAATGTGTACATGGATGCTGGGCGGCCAAACATGGGGAAGGATATTGGATATTTGTCATTTTTCCTGCTCAGGATCTAATCCTTGTTTCTTTTCCAGGGAAATCCCTATTGTGTGAATCTTAGTAAAATGCAAAGCTTTATCTCTCACTTTGGAAGCCAAAGTGGGATCTGTCACAATCCCACTTCCATAGTGTCTAATGTAGAGCCTAAACACTATTCAGCCAGATGTGCTCTTTCTCTGCTGCCTGAGCCTGGAAAGGGAATAGTATATTGGCTCAGAAGATTGAATATATTTGCCTGGGATTTTGAACCTTGTGGGAATGATTCAAGAGCACAGAACAATCAGAATTCATTTAATGTGTTGCAGTCTATGAGTGGTTCTGCCAGGCTTGGGTTCCATCATGGAAGCAATGGCCTCAGCAGCAACTGGGGCTTATAGAAATGATGACATGGTGGCATCGTGGTCAGATTTTTGCTGCTGTATAGTTTTAGGCGCCATCTTGTTTCCTGTTTTCCAAGACTGTTCTTCCATTTTTCCACCGTCTATGAGTGGTTCTGCCAGGCTTGGGTTCCGTCATGGAAGCAATGGCCTCAGCAGCAACTGGGGCTTATAGAAATGACATGGTGGCATCGTGGTCAGATTTTTGCTGCTGTATAGTTTTAGGCGCCATCTTGTTTCCTGTTTTCCAAGACTGTTCTTCCATTTTTCCACCACTTCTATGATCCTCTCTATGCTCACTCTATAATTACCCATTTTTATTAAATCAGCCTGAGTTAGATTCTGAAGTTTGCAACCAAGAGACTTGACTGGTATCCTCTTCCTTGTCCAGGAAGACTTCTTTGATGTGGAACTAGCCGGTCATTCTCTTGTTTCACAGAGAGATTAATTCCAGCTGATGTAAGTCAAGAAGGTGTTTCTGAATGAATGTATAGAACTTTATTAAATGCCTTGTACTTTTGTTGAATCCTCAGATAGTAAGCTCCTTGTAGATCAAAACTGCTATTTTCATCTTGTATTCCCTACAATCAACTAGCAAAACATTTGAATATGAATTATTTCAGAAGAAAAAGGGGCATCCTTTTGCTCTGCACTCTCAACATAAATGTCACCTCATTTTTAAGCCCTTTCCTCATCATCTGTAGCCAGGCCAACCCCAGTCAACTGTTTTTTGTTATCATGGTTTATTTTCTTTATAACACATATCTCTCTATTAAATTATATTTTTTTACATATGTGTTAATTTGTCTCTATCCCCTCTTGTATATAAGCTCAGTAAGAGCAGCAACCTTCACTACAGATCAGCCTGGACAAAAAAAATTAAACTCTCACTGGTTTCAACCAAATTCTTTCCACACAGAATTTTGAGTTTGGCTAAAATTACCAAGCAGCTGAAAGTCAGAGGAAAGAGTCACTTCTAGTGACCATCTACATGTCACCGGCTAAAATCTCCCCCTTTTTCCCCCCTTTCCTCTCTTTTCCATTTCCAAGCAGTATAAAGTCCTCTGTTTTTTTAATGCACAACATTTATAAATCAGCATCTGAAGCCTGAGCAGACTTCAGAATCCCATTCTTTACCTTCATTTATCTCTCAAAGTGTTTCTTCCAAACAGCTCTCCACAGAAGTAATTAAATGTAAATTTGTTACATTACTGCCTAAAATCTTCTTCATCTAGATTACTCCTGTCACAAATTAAAGATTAGTGGAATAAAAGTGTGTGTGTGTGTGTGTGTGTGTGTGTGTGTGTAGACACGTACCTATGGGTAAACTTTGAGGGGAAGAGATATCTCATTGCTTAGCCTCTCTGCCTGTAGACATTTCACTGAGTGTTTGAGTCTAATCCTGGCTGCATCACTGACAGAGTAAACAAATCACCAGGAATCCTTGACTTGCATTTTCTTTTTCATGAAACTAATGGAGTATATCAATTGATCATGCACACGAATTGGCAAATACATAGATGGAAGGCAATAGATGGCTTTTGTCTTTATTGAATAAAAGGGAACTCACAGTTTAAAACTTTATTAGGTTTAGCCCTTTGCAAACAAAAGAACTCACTGTGAGATGCAGGCTTAGTTATTTGTCTTCAGATATGCCTACCTCAAGTGACACACTGATTGTAGTCAACAAATCTGACAGAGATGATAACAGGAGGATTAACACGGAGCTGGAGAGAAACAGCACAAATCCTAAAAGACTGCATTTCAGCTGGGCTGATAAACTGTCATCTTACAGAGCACACAAGTGCCGCCTTCCTTTAGGCAAAGATAATCTGTGCCTGTGAGCTTGGTATTAATTTAGCAACCAGAGAGGAGAAAAATAGAAAAGGACCTGCAGTTGAGGGGGGTTTTGAAGACTTGCCACGGTAGAACAATACCTGGTCCTGCATAAATAGAGAGAAAAAGAAATTTAAAAGGGGCTCTTGTGGAAGGGCTGACATCCAACCTCACCCTGCCTGGACTGGGCTTCCAAACTCAGCATGGTGTCTGAGGGACAAATCGCCTTTCCCTCTTTCACTGGTAGTTTCAGTTAAACAAAACTCTTCACTTTGGACTTTGTTTGCTTTTGCCATATTCAATAAATTTCACCCTCTCACCCCTCTGGTCTCCTTTCCGTAACAAATCCACTCCCCCACTTCCACTACCACATCCACACACACCCCAGCAAGCACAAATAGAAAAAACACAGCCTGTTTTATGGACAGTTGACTGAGCGATGCATATTTGAGCAGAAACAAGAAAGCTGTGGAATATACCCCCAGGTTTCAGTTGTCACTGTCACCTGTTCTGTGGTGGTCATCCATGCCAAGCCCCACGGTGAGATTCTGACATTCTCCCTTGTTCTGTGGGAAGTGACCTTTTCCTAATCAACTTGATCACAACCTTCTCCTGATTTATTTTAGTTTGCCTATTTTAAAACACTTGTGTGATGTGTATGGCTAGCCTAACTATGCTAATATTCTACTGCCTGGTCACTTACTTACAGAGATGAACCTCTAGGGAGAGGGAGAAGTGTGTGCTCGTCTGACCAGGAATCCAGCATCACACCCCAGGGATGGTGATGTGCCTCTGTGTGACAGAAAGAACACATGTAAATCCAATCAAAATAACTACTTTTTTTATGAACAGGAAAAGTCTGAGACAGAAATAGACACATTTAAGGGCTTAGGACTTTAAGGAGGAAAGAGCAGAGTTCCAGCAAATCTAAACCAGCTTCAGAATGTAACTTCTCAAGAGATGTGGCCATCTGTGTTTCGTTTACACTTTCAAGGATGCTAACATGTCCGGTCCTAAAGAGGTTGACAGATTGGGAAACACCTGGACATGGCCATATAATGTGGCAAGGAGCACATCCAGGCCCAAAAGTAAGCATGACGGGTAAGTGACCTTGTAGAGACCCATTTAGAGGAAACAGCAGAACAGGAGCTGCTGCTTAATCTGGCTGCAAGACAAATGCAGATGTGAGGAGGGTGAGAAAAGACTGTGGGAACCAGACAGCTAATGTACCTTCACCAACTGATGCAACTAGATACATACATACATAGATTGTGATAGGAATTTGAAGTTTATATTTAATGACCCAGGTCCTAGATGGTGAGTAGTAATAATCACATCTCCAATGTTCTACACAGGCTACATGCTGCTGTTTTAGGGAACCCCTTTCCCCTACTTCTATCTCCCTAAAGATTATTGTTGATGTCTACTTTATCTGCATTTTACCTGCACAAAAATGTGAGCAGTGATAAGCAGAGTCTTTGACTCTATTTTCTCAAAGCGTTTTTCCCCTATTCTATTTTGTTTAATTCCACTAAACAAACACATCCCTCTTCCAAAATAGATGCCAACAAAATATGAGCTTTCAGATGAACAAGGTAGAGTACAAAATTCTGCCAGAAGGCCATACCAAGAAATGTGAAGCGTCTGAGATTTTACTGTATTTATAAGCTGACAAGTTAGTTTGCTAGTTTCACGGATGCAGGCAGAAGCATAGACAAGATGTCATTTCTCATGGCACAGCAAGCAGCAGGAAGATTGGCATATTTGCATCAGTTCCCCTTGTTCTCAAGTCCTAGAGGGTAGGGGACAATGTGGATGGGCCCATTTGACACCTGCCTACTTGGTGGATGCGTTACTGCAGAGGAACCCTGAGCTTAAAGAAGGAACCCCGATGTTTTATAATGGCAAGTCTTCAGAGGGAGACCTTATCTTTATTATACAGGACTGTAAGCATGCTTGCCTGTCGTTCTGGAGGGAGATATCTCTGTCTTCCAAGGCTGTTTACTCTACAGACATCCTGGAAAAGATGTCTAGAATAAAGATACCCAGTGCCTCTACTTGCAAGAGACACATGAAACTCCATGGAGACGCATCTCCCTACAGATTACTCAGCTCTGTTTCTCGCTACCATCCTCATGCGCCCTGCCCCCTCTTCGCTGTCTGCCACATTACGTTCCCACTGTGCCCTGTACCCACTCCCTCACCCCACTGATCACTCTGCATTGTACCCGCTTGCTCAGGTACGTGCGTCTCCCATTTGACTATAAACTTCTAATAGGATGAGACCATTATTCATCTTGGCATCACTGGTCCAGCACAGTGTTTGACCCTCAAGGGAACTCAACAAATGTTGAAATAATGAATGACAACATTTAGATACTTCTTTGAAGTCAGGGTCTCTATCCTATACATCTTTGTATCACAAACTGTATCTCCTAAAAGAATTTTTTTCCTATAACAGACATAATTATCATAATAAAGTAATTAGTAATACATTTCCCAAGCAGGCTAACAAAGTCCAGCCTTCCAGACCAGTGATCTCAAACTGAAAAACAAACTAGCTCTCTTAAATCATAGTTGCATTTCATAGCAAGATCATTTTGAAAAGCAAAATATTTTAAATTTGCCCTTTTCTCATGGTTTTAATCATGCATCTTTCCCGTATGTTTTTATAGTTTTTAAGATGATTGTTCATGGTATCTCAGGCTTTTTTCTTTTATCACAAACGTTCTTTATATAAAACTCATAGCTCTAGTCTTCACTTTAGCAACAAACTATGTTCACATAATTTTCTCTTGAAACAGACTCTTTCATTTCCCCACTTAGGATGGAGAAAACACAGTATGAATGGTTTTACTTGCCTTTTAACTCTGCTATAAGAAAAACAGTGCCGTGGGACAGCTGCAGGCAGTGCCCCTTGGCCTCAGTGATTGGGATTTCACAGGGAGAGGGTAGAGGCAGAGGAAGCTCACGTCCTCCCTCAGGGATGATTGTTTCTCAGTCCAGCCCAGTGCTGTCAGGTCTCCTGATATTGTAAGACGTGTTTGAAATCTGGATTTTTTGGTGAAAGCTCCTAATTTTATTTATTGACCATTTACTCAAGAAAAAAACAAATACGATGTACAGATTTCTCAGACCCTGGGCCCTAAATTTGTTATGTCTGAAACTGCCTGGAGTAGAGAAGAGACAGGTACCTAAGGGGGGTTAAAGGGCAACATGGGAACAGTAAACAAATGGATGAAACATCTACACTGCAGGCATATGGCAGAGAAAAGCTTTTTATGGTGCATAGAATACATGGAGAACATGCAACGATTAGACTTGGATCCTGTCCTAAAGAAGCTTCCAGTCTATGGGTAATGTCATGTGAAAGCCAGGGGCACTTTCAGTGTTTGATTTACTGAGTGCTTGAAAGTCCTAGATAGACTCTTTTTACATTTTTTTATTTATTTAATTTTTAATATTTCTTATTTTTTATTGAAGTATAGTTGCTGTACAATATTATATAAGTTACAGGTGTACAAGGTAGTGATTCACAATTTTTAAAGTGTATACTCAATTTACAGTTATTATAAAGTATTGGCTATATTCCGCACGTTGTCCAGATAGAGCCTTTTATGTACCTTTTGTGGATGTACCTTCTGCAAAGACTAAGTCTTTCAGAGAAACGTTTACGAAAAAGACTTGGCCTAGTTTCATCCTATAAAGAGCAGGCAAAATAACAGTCAGGGAGGTACATATACAACCGCACCCCCCACACATGCATATATTCACCAGGGTCAAACCATCCTTGGGAAGAGAAAACACTGGCACTCTAGGGGAACATAGCCTAGAAGAAGGAATAGTTTAACAGAGTCAGAGGAAAACCAGCCCTGCCTCAGGATGAGAGGAGCTGAGCAGCGAAGCACCACAGGGGGACGTTTGGTGATGCTTCTCAGAACAGTGTTCCAATGCCATGCATGGAGGACAGGCGAGGATTCTCAACATTTATGTGTATGGCCTTGCAGTTAAGAAATGAGCCTTTGAAATCAAACAAATCTGGTTCAAATTCTGGCTCTGTTATTTACAAGCTGAGTGGCTTGGGCCAAGTAACTTCATATCCCTAAGCTTCAGTTTCCTCATCTATAAAATGGAAATAATAAAAATAACAATGTGTACCACATGAAATTTTGTAAACATATGACTAAAACCTCTGGAGAAGGATCCTTTGGTAAGGATACGACTAAAACCTCTGGAGGAGAGAAGGAATGGAGAAGTGTGGCAGAGTGTGGACCGCAGTGAAGCAGCCGTCTGCAGGCTGGAGAAATGGGGCGGAGGCAGGGCCAAAGGGGCAGCTGAAGGCAAGCAGTTCAGTGTGGCATTGATATGAAGCCCAAGTAATAGCAGGGCCTGGGCTAGTGGAGAACGGAGACAGGAGCGAAAGCACACAAGAAGGACTTGGTGGAATGACAGCTCCCTGTATGAGTTTGCAGCCATTCCTAGATCCTTGCGGTAAAGAAGAACTGTGTATATTTTTATTTTCACTGGTCAATTCCCTTGGTGTGAAACTGGCAAAAATCTCCTTCCAAGGTCTAGAAAAATTACAGCGTGAAATTATGACAGTGAGTTTATAAAACATAGATTGTGATATGGATCGTTAATTTCTTGGAGGCAGGAAATATAACATAGCCTTTAAACTACTTTGACTTCTCAGGCTTTGTTTTATTTTAAGGGACTTTAGAAAACAAACCCTTGGGTGAAAATAGAGTCTTAGGTTTTTACTCTGGCTTTGCAGCTAACTTCCTTGAATAGAACAGTTGATCACTCTGTGCTCCATGTTTGCCATCTGGAAAATGGGAATTAATAATAGCTGCATCTGCTTTCTCCATGAAGATGATGTGTGGGTAAAGGTGATACATGAAACATCTAGCACCTGAGACAGAATGTGTAGTAAGAATTCTAGATTATGTATCATTTATTAATAATACATTTTACAAAATTTTACAAAAAAAATGAATCTCCCCCTATTTTTTTAGAAACAAGAGAGATTGTCATCTCTATTACTCTCAAAAAGAAAACCTCAATACACTGTCTTTTTCATAATGTTTGAGAAAATTGGCAAAGAGAATTGAAGAGTGAGTCTTTTCTAAAACTTCTATTACTGTAGATATTGGCCACTCCAGAAATAAAGATCTCATTACATTACTGTTAATGGTGGGAAACAAACCATTTCACTTAGATTTTCAAAAGATATTCATAAACTGTTCTTTTAAAGACTCTCAAAACCATGTTTCATTGTATACCTATAGAAACATCATTTCTTGATTCAAAAGATTAAAAGAAGCAACATCAAGGTTACCCATGACTGATGGTAAATAATTCACTCTCAATATATATATATATATTGCCTTCAGAAAAAGAGCATGAAATCTAGAATATATAAATACTAAGCAAAAGTCAATCCTTCAGAATGTTTCCAGCATGAGGAAGCTGAGCAGAAAGACTAAGAATGAGACTCCAGGATCATGACTCAAGGAAGAAAACACTTTTAATATCTATAAACTCTAATTTTTTGACATAGCTAGAGAGCTTCTATTTTTAAAAAAAACAAGTGTTTTAATAATCTTTAAAATTATTTTACACCATCTCATTATTTTAACAATATGGATATTTCAGACATGGAATTTATGGTAGATAATCTGGACTGAATATTTTCAATGGGAAGCACCTTGAAGGCCTCTCCCACTAAGACATAACTAGATACTGAATATAATAAACTTCTAATTGCATTTTGGATTCTCAGAAAATTTTAAAAAATTCTTAAGATTTTCTCTCTCTCTGAAAAAAAGAAAAAAATGAGCTGAATCCAGAGCTTGAAACAGTGAACACAGAAGAAATTGGAAAGATTGAGCTATTCCATGTCAATATTTTACAGCATCACTGTGGTTCAGAAACTCCGATGTATCCGAAGCAGGATGAACCCAAAAAGTCTGCCAAAAAACATTATATTAATAGCAGTAGAACACTAAAGATTAAGTACTCAAAAGGAAATCAAAGTGAAAACTAAAATAACCAACAAAGGATATGACAGAAGATTTCTTGATGCAAATAAAGGGAGCTGGAAGACAGTGGAACATATTTTCATTTTCTTTCCTCACCTTGCTGTCCCACAGGACAACTAGCTGGCCCAATGCATTGATGACATCATGCTGACTGAACCTTACTAGATGTCCTAGTAAGACACATGCAGCAGCTTTGGGGAGACAAATCAGATCATCAGGAGTACCTTCTGGGTCTTCCTGAGAAAAATCTCATGGAAAATGGAAATACCTACCTTAATATGTATTAAAATGCCTCAATAATGAAACAATGTGTTCTTGCTGTTTGTAACAGAGATAAACCCATGGTGTAGAATATAAAGTCCAGAAACAGACCTAAATACATGTGGGAATAGTATGTGATAAAGATGGCATTTCAAAATAGTGTGGAAATTAGGGACAGTTAATAAATGAATAAACGAAACAAATTTATAGCCTTCTAAAAATAATATACTGAAGTTGGAACTACACCTCATCATCAAAAAATTCAAATAAATCAAAAGATTTACATATAAAAACTAAAATCATAAAAGTACTTAAAAAAACTAGAGATGATTCTTTTATAAACTCAGAATGGGTTATTAATTGTAATAGAAAAGTTTGTTATATTTAAAGACATAAAATAAAAAACTTCTACGTGGTGGAAAAAGGAAAAAAATATGAAAATAAACTCAAAATAAATGACAAGCTGAGAAAAATCGTTTGCAATTCATAGACCAAGGGCTGATCTAATACATAAAGTGCTTGTTATGGGTAAAAAAAGACCATCATTGCAATAGAAAATTGGCAAAAGATATGAACAGACAGTTAACAGAAAAGGAACTACAGATGTCCCTAAAACTCATTAAAATATTCCTAATGTTAATGATAGTAAGGGAAAGGTGATTTAAAACTACATTTGCAATCAGATTGTTAAATATCTAAAGGTGTGATAATGCCCTCTCTTTGAGTCCATGAACATTCTCATACATTGCTCTTGGGAGTTTAAATTTGTCCAATCTTTTAGAGGATGATTTGGCAATATTTTTCAAAAATTACAAATACATAGACACTTTGAGCCAAGAATTGCACTTCTGTAAATCTATCCGATAGATGTATTTTAACATGTGTGAAATGAAATTCAAGGTTAGTCCTTATAAGAAATATATTGGTAATAACCTAAGTGTAGATCAGTAGGACACTGGTTCAATAGGGATACGATGCAAATAGTGAATAACAAGGAGGTGCTCTCTGTACAGCAACAGAAAGCTCTCTAAGGTACAGAGGTAAATGGGAAAAGCAGGACAAGAAAATTAAAATTATAAAAATATAGTCAAAAATTAAGAAGTTATATCTAAACTAGAAGTTATATCTAGTTATATGTAAAATTTTACCTAAAATATTTCTGGTAGGCTATATGAAAAACAGCAATAGTTATGTACCTGGAGATACATGCCTTTTATAAGAAACACATTTAAGAATATAAAGAAATACATATATTGATATATAGATATTTGCTAAATACTAACCAAAGAGAGCTTCGATAGCAGATAAAATTGACTTTAAGACAGAATAAAATATCGTTAGGATGCCATTAGAGATGGAGAGAGTCACTGCATAAAGATAAAAGGTTCAACTCATCAGAATATGTGTTCCAAATTTGTACACAAATGAATTATCGTCACAATATCTAAAGAAAGATTTGGACAAAATTCAACAACACAGTGGGAGATTTAGACACAATCTCCTATTACTAATAGGTAAAATTAGTAAAAATATAAATGATTTGGACACTATTAATAAGCCTGATTGAATCTAGAAATATAGGTCAGCATCCAACTGATACTGTCTTCTTAAGCAAAAATAAAACAAATGAATTAAAGTTCTACTAATCCTACCAAACAGGTCTCAATAATTTCAAAGAAATTTCTTATAAAGTACTCACTGTTTACAATGCAATTAAATTAGAAGTCAAAAACAATAAGAAATAAAATCTCCGTAGGTATGCAAATTAGAAACACAATTCTAAATAACTCATATAACCTAGGAAAACTCAAAATGGGGAATACTTCTAATTGAATGGACTTTTCTTTCAATTTTGAATGCAGTGGCAAATTATGTTAAGTAAATAAGAACATCGGAATTTCTACTTTGTACTATGCAAAATATAAGCTGCGTTATGATCTTAAGTATTATAACAAAAATGATTGAACAATGATCCACGCAGGTTAGGAATCAGGAGCATCTTAATAACTTGATTTTAGTGACATTTATAATTTTAGAAGGTAGACAAATAGTGAAAGTCAAAGTTGTAGAATCTTAGTACTGCTTGGGGATTTTAAATAGTAAATTTAATTCTGTTCTACCCGATAAGGAAAATTAAGGGTGAGAGAAGTGTCTTATAAAATCTTCTACAATTAGTTGATGTCAAACTAGGATTCTAACCAAGGTCTCCTGACAGCAGAATGTCACAGATTCAGACAGACATGGGGGGGCTTGAGTCTTTTCTCCACAATTTAGCTTCAGTTTTCATATCTGCAACAAGAAAAGAATTAATTGGTTAATGGTTCTTATTTCCAAGTTTGTAGAATTTGTAAAATTTTATGAACTATTACATCTGAGTAAAGAATGCTCATTGTTTACCAGATAATAGCCTTTCTATTAACAACTGGTTCTGAGAAACTTGCTGCCATATTTTAAACATAAAATGATATAAAATGATACTGTGCTCATCTATTTCTTAAAGGGATTCATGCCTTAAGTTATATTTTTACATAAATGCTGCTTTGAGGTACTCTACAGAGTTTGAAATAGCCACTTGTGAATGTGAGTAGAATGCTACACAAATATTCTAGGACAGTAGCTTATTGAATTTTAGTCATAATTATCTCTGATTACCCCCTTGACATCAAGCAACATTATTTTTTTCTCGTCTCCATTTCTGAAATGAGCATTATGATTAATCTGGCCTCTAACATTTCAATTGTTCTTGGATGTCTATTTTGCTTGATTCAACACCTTCTATGTGAGGCTGACTGATGAACACTCTCTATGCACATGTGGCAGGTAATGGTTCTAAGGGGCTTCAGCTAGACCAGCAGCCTAGTTTCTCAGCTTATTTTCCAAAACCCAAGAGATTTAGTTAGGGAAGCTATTCCACAGAAGAGAGGACCCTGTAATGCTCCTGCAGGGTTGAAGCTGGAAGATAATTTCTGTCTCATTCTGAGGAATAGAAGCCACAAACTGGCAGGCAAGATCTCACAGAATTCTCAGGTTAACCTCTGTGAAAGCATCTCTGCCTGAGGACTAGTAGTCTGTACCCGATCTCTCTCTCATGGAACTTACAAATGTGGAGGCCTTGGGTCTACAATGACCAACTGATTCCATATTTCGGGTGAAAACCCCAGGCCTCTGTATTTTCAGAGTTTGATTTAGATTCTGATAGATACCAAATTTAGGAACTAAGCGCTAACTTTCCTTCTTTCTGAGTCACAGCTCTGATGATATCATTTCCTTGCTCAAAATCTTTAACAGCTCCCTATTGCCCAGGAATTAGGTACTGACTGTTTAGATTGCCATTTGCCTTCCACAATATCATCTAGAAAGCTCTGTTTCCCTGTCTCATCTCCCATAGCCTTGTGACAGAAACCCGAGGGCACAAACTGAACATACTCTAATCTTTCCAAACGCCTGTCTCCAAATCAGTGGCATGAGATCACCTGGAGTGCTTGTTAAAATGGCAGTTTCCCATTGCTGCTGCCACCCTTCCTCAACTCACTGGGTGTAGGGGTCCACCTTTCTAACAAGCAACTGAGGTGAGCCTGGAGAAGGTCTTGTTACTTACTCCTCATGCTGATTTTGGTCCTGCTGTTTTCAACCCAGGTATGCCCTGCTCCACCTGTCAGACTGTTAAGGCTCAGCTCAGATTCACCATCAACTGTTTGACCACCCCTCTGACTACAAGACCCTAATATATAGCATCTTTGGTCTTTTATTTAATGTTTCTTGTGCTCTCCCTGCTCATAGATCCCTGAGGACAGAATCTGTCTTCCTATTTTTATAGTCTCCATAATGCTTCTTATAGTGAGTGCTTCAAGATGAGTGATCAATCAGTTTCTCTGGAATTGGATAGAATACCAAAATGGGATGGAGCCTGGCCTGGTGGAGAGTGTGGCAGAGCTAAAACGGGTGCCGGGGAAGGGGTACAGAAGGAGTTGGATTCTCAGGCGGTGGACGAGGGCAAGGCATTTGGCAGAGCTAGAACTTCTCTAAAAAGTTGACATTGTCTATTGTCTAGGAAAGTGGGAAACATACACATACATAATGGTGGTGAAAATAACTTCAATTACGTATTCAGTCTGCATAAAAGGAGAGAAATATGCCCAGCCTCACCAGTGGTTATCTCTAGAACTATGGGGGCTTTTGTTTTTCTAGCTCTGATTTTATATTTTTTCCAAAGTTTTCTTCAATAAGAAACATTTTATTTTTACAGTCATACGAAAAGTGGTTTTTTTGTTTTTTTTTTTAGTTAATCATCGGATAATTTTCCATTTTGTCCCAAGGTTACTCTTTTAACTGGGGGAGGATTACCTACAGGTTACAGCAGTTCATTTTAACATTCAATCAGCAAACATTTACTAAACAACATCAGTTGCCAGGAACTTCGCTAGACCCTGAGAACGCCGCGATGGCTAACACAAAGTCCCTGTTCTCGCAGAGCTAACAGGCTGGTTGGGGGCAATCACAAGGGTAGAGCAGTTCAATATTATGTGTTAAACACAGCAACAGAGAAAGGCACAGGGTGCTAGGAATCACCCGGCTGTGCCACCTAATCCTGGCCCCCCTGGTGGAGGCTTCATGGATGCGGAGGACTTGAGGGGTTCCAAGGACAAATTGGAGTTAGTCAGCTCTAGAAGTAAAGAATAGGAATTCCAGGTAAAGGAAAGCGTGAAATGGATAGAGGCAAGAAGCAGCATCCCAGCTCTGGGGATGCTTCTATTCAATTGGGTTTTGGGGAGGAAGCAGTGAGCGATGAGGCAGAAAAGCAAATGGGTGTCGGCCACCAGAGAATGCTGGCAGTCATAAGAAGGAGTGTGCATATTAGTTATCTATTTTATATATAGTAGTGCGTATATGTCAATCCCAATCTCCCAGTTTATCCCTCTCCCCGCCGTTACCCCCTGATAACCATAAATTTGTTTTCTACATCTGTAACTCTGTTTCTGCTTTGTAGATAATTTCATTTGTACCCTTTTTTTAGATTCCACATATGAGCGATATCATATGATATTTGTCTTTTCTGTCTGACTTACTTCACTCAGTATGGCAATCTCAAGGTCCATCCATGTTGCTGCAAATGGTATTATTTTTTCTTTTTTATGGCTGAGTAATATTCCATTGTATATATGTACCACATCTTCTTTATCCATTCCTCTGTATAGCACAGGGAACTCTACTCAATACTCTGTAATGGCCTATGTGAGAAAAGAATCTAAAACAGAGTGCACGTATATATATATATATATATATATATATATATATATATATATATATACATATCTGATTCACTTTGCTGTATACCTGAAATCAACACAAAATTGTAAATCAACTATACTCCAGTAAAAATTAAAAAATAAAAAGAAGGAGGTTGCAAACACATTTCTCTATTTTTGTTTCAAAATCTCATTAAATCTCATTTTGCTTTTTGTAGTGGTCTGGTATTTAAAACATCACAGAATAACTACACCACAAAGCTCCTGTATAAAGTCTTCTCTATGTAGCAGATAATTGAGAGAGAAACTCTTAAGTTGTTTCTGAACCTGATTGATAATCAGAATCACTGTGAGTTCTTGAAAAAACACAGATTCCCTGCCCACCCCAGACAAGATATTTAAATTCTCAGTTAATTCTAATAATAAATCCTGTTTGGGAACTATTATTCTAGATGCTCTGTTGTTTTCGACCCTTTCTGCCATTAGAATCACCTGGAGAACTTCTTAAACCTATAGATGTCCAGGCAGGTCCATCACCAAAGATTCTGGTTCATTGATCCCAGGCGAGGCCAGCCATCTGCATTTAACAAAAAATTCCCAGGTGACACTAGTGTGCAGTCTGACTAAGAACTACTGCTGAGTCTCAACTCTACTGTTGCACCAGATAAGAGGTACTGGCAGAAAGGCGGGGGAGAGGAGATGGACATATAGAAACAGGCAGGTGGTGAGCAGGATGGCGTCCTGGTTAAGAGCACCAGCTTTGGAATCAGGTACACAGGGCTTGGGCTTCACCAGTTATGAGACAATCATCAGGCTATTTAATCTCCCTGAGCCTCAGCTTCCTCACCTGTAAATGAAGTTGATTGTGTGGCTGTAAAGTTCTTAGCATCATGTATGTTAAATGTGAGCTATTAGTATTAAGAAAGTATTTTAGGCAGAAGGAAGCATTAAGTGTTGCTGGAGGATGCAATGAGATTAGTCCTAAAGATTTTCAATGAAATTCGCAACATGAAAGTCATGGTAATCTTATCGAGAGCAATTTGGGTACAGTGATAGGGAGGAAATCCAAAATTTATTCTGAGCTCTATTTCTATAATCACTTAGATCTCCAGAAAACTACAGACTTGGACTCTGTAACTTTACTGTCTGGTAGAAAGCCCTTCACATACTTTAATATTGTCCTCATTTTTATTAAGAACTCATAAATGAAATGACTGTACTAAAACATTAAACATTGTGCCCTCCATTTTCAAAATGAACCTTTATTTTAAAATGGTTACATGTATGAGACTTGTGCTTTTTTTGTACATCTGCTATCAAGTACATCATTATAACGTTGTATAATCACCCCTCAATTTTTTTTCTCCTTAGAGCTCAGAACCAGGATAGTTCCCCCGTAGAAGAGCAGACCAAGTCCTGAGAAGCAGTGCAGGCAAGGCAGGTATTAGCACTGGATCTCAACTTTATCCAGAACCCCCAGTCCACTTCCAGTCTTACCTCTTCCCTGCAGCAGGTCCTTCCTTTACGTTGCATTTTGTTTCCTCAAACCTGGCATTTGCACTTTCCTCTGCCTTCCAAGGCATGGATACAGGCTTCCCTTTGCTCCCTGAGCCAATCAGGGCAGCTGAGGTTCCCCACACGCAGATTGCAATAGTGATCAAGCCAAGATGTGTCTAGAAAGTACCATTTCCCAAGATGTAAAATTGACAACAGCCCAGATGACTAATGTTAAGGGAATAACTAAAAACAAAGTAAAACAGAAACAAAAAGCAAAAACCTTAGTTTTGACACACTAAGAATACATTTAAAATGGCAAGTATTCTGATACCTACAAAATATGTATGTCGCAATATTGCAATACATGGCAAAGGGTTCAGTTTAACATATGTACACTGATTATTAATATGTAGAATGAAGTCCATATACATTGACAAAGTAAGAAGGTAATTTAAAAAGAGGTAAAAAGTTAGAGTTTAATATTGTTCAGACTGCCTTACTCTGCAAAAATGGCCTGCCTATGTGAAGAGAATCAAGCTGGAAACTGCTTGACCAGTTTATGTTAAATCAGCCTTCCTAAGACTCTTACTAATGAAAGCAATTTGTCCATCAAATCTTTCACCAAGAGCTCAATTACTTTTTAGGATACGCAATGAATAAGCATTGGTTTCATCTCTTAAATCAGTTTCACTCTTCTAAAGAAGCGACATTTTTGACTTCCGCCATTTGCTAATCAGAACCATAAAAATTAAACCTCAGCTGGTCAAGCAGATTTGTAGATGGGAATTCAAAGACAAGTTCTCTATCTCAATGAAACATAGCATTGGCTGCCTTATAAAATTAAACATTTGACTTGGAAAATAAATTTTAAAGGAATTATAAACCACTCTGTATTTGCTATGTATGCTTGTACTAAATAAAAAGGTAAATAAATGGACCCTAATTATCATTTTCCATTTAACTAAAAATAAACACACTGACTTGCCTTGAAAATTCAACCACTTATTCAACTGGACACTCTCTAGAAAGCAAATGTTTTTTGCTACATATTTGTATGTCTCCAAACCTTAAGGATCAGACTTAATACTTCCATTGCACTTGTTGGCCTGACCATGGGCATGACTGCCCATGCCCTGTAGAAGGGGCCTGACTCTGCATATAAACTCCTTGGAGGTCTTGCTCCAGGCTTGGTACCCCATATCCATTCCAGAATATGTTTACTCTCTTCTGAGCTTAAAACCTGACAGACTGTTACCCAGAGACCCAGTTTTTGCCCTCTGCCTGTGCCCTTTGAATTGGATGAGTCTTTTGGACTACTTGCTTCATTCCATACTCCTGCTCTGCCTCTGGATGGTGTGCTTAGTTTTCTCTTTGCTCTTTCTTGGCAACCAAAGGCTAGACTCACTGCACTTCTGTACCTCCATCAGCTCCTGGCATCAAAAGGTAAGGACCCCTGCTCAATTTGGTATATGTTGAGTATATATTGAACTCCTCAACTGGGTGAGCAAGTGGGCCTTATACTTTTACATTCTTACACACACACACACACACACACACACACACACACACACATCCCAAAGGATGAGAAAAAAATATAATACCCTAGCATAACAAGTTCTTGAAATCCAACTTCCTTTCCAATACTTATCCCCACCCTCTCCCCTTAAACTTGATTTCTCCCTCTCTTCTCCTTTAGGATTTTACACCATCAATTAATTGTTCTTTCTTTTATCTTCAATAATTTCTCCTTTACTATCTCCCTAATTTGATATCATTACATTATTACTGTCAGTAGTACCAGTTGCATGACCCAAATCTTAATGTCATCTTTACCTTCTCTACCATTCTTCTCCTCCCCTATGTGTAGACCAAGCCTCTCTTTGTTCCTAAATGCACAGCTGAGATAAGGCACTGACTTTCAGTGAGGCTTTATTGAGAGGTCAGAATTATGGAAGTGGGGTCTTTTCACCCACTAGACACTGTGGGGACAACACCTGTCAACCAAAAAGCAATATAGGAGGCTGCAAATAAGAAAAGTGTTTGTTTGAAGTCTTAAGAATTGCAATTTTGGAGACACAGATTTGGATAAAGCCTAAAGTGTTCTGGGGAAGAGAGAGTCAGAGGTTTATAAAGACAAAAAGCCAGGAGGTTGTTAAAAGTTGCCTGTTGAGAACTGTGATTGACTCTGACTCCAGCCAGGAAATATTTGCCCTTAAGGAATCATGAGTTATTTTAGGATAGGTGGTCCAATAGGTATCTTGGGCTTCTGGCAGATATTCTGGATGACTTCATTAGGACAATAAGTAGTCAAAAGGTCATATTCCATCCAGGCTGAGATGTGCATAAGTCACCCTTCCTTAATGGACTACCAGCTCCATTTTAGAGAGGCTCTCAGTATTTCTCAAAGTGTGAATTATTAGATAAACAACAAAACAACTCTATTAACTGTATGGACTCCCTCTCCCCTTCAAAAATTTTTGAGTACTAAGTCACACAACTCTCATTTACGTAGGCAGAGAAGTGGGGGTTCTGTTTGTATGTTTGCAGACCAGTATTCTAGAAGACACAGTGCTACACTAACCCTTGATGAAAACAGCTCCTTTGCCCCTTTCCTGTTTGCCCATTTTTGTCCCCCTCTAACCTTGAAAGGACCTAATTATAGGAATGAGATCACTAGGCAGTTTACACTAACTCCTGACTTCTGCTCTCCTGAATGCACACAATGTCTTGCCTAACCTGTTGATTCTTTTCCTATGTTAAAAGAAGTAGAATGAAGAATTAAGTAGTTAAAGACTAAGTAGCTCTCTACCCACAAAAGCCCCCTTAGCCATCCTGTAGGCAGATCACACAGGCAAGATATCATGTGAAGAGAGAGTCAGCCAGCCTGCATGCAACGGAGAAGGATGCACAATCCAACCTCCTGCTTCCATGATTCATTGAGATTCTTCCCGCTTTTTTCCCTTTAAAAACTGTCAAAGGTGAGCAGAATCCACCAGAGGGCAGATAGCAGTAGCAAGAAGAACTACAATCCTGCAGCCTGTGGAACAAAAACCATATTCACAGAAAGATACACAAGATGAAAAAGCAGAACGCTATGTACCAGGTGAAGGAACAAGATAAAACCCCAAAAAGCAACTAAATGAAGTGGAGATAGGCAACCTTCCAGAAAAAGGATTGAGAATAATGATAGTGAAGATGATCCAAGACCTCGGAAAAAGAAAGGAGGCAAAGATCGAGAAGATGCAAGAAGCATTAAACAAAGACCTGGAAGAATTAAAGAACAAACAAACAGAGATGAACAATACAATAGCTGAAATGAAAACTACACTAGAAGGAATCAATAGCAGAATAACTGAGGCAGAAGAACAGATAAGTGACCTGGAAGACAGAATGGTGGAATTCATCACTGCGGAACAGAATAAAGAAGAAAGAATGAAAAGAAATGAAGACAACCTAAGAGACCTCTGGGACAACATTAAACGGAAAAACATTCGCATTATACCAGAAGGAGAAGAGAGAGAGAAAGGACCTGAGAAAATATTTGAAGAGATTATAGTCGAAAACTTCCCTAACACGGAAAAAGAAATAGCCACCCAAGTGCAGGAAGCACAGAGAGTCCCATACAGGATAAACCCAAGGAGAAACAGGCCGAGACAACATACTAATCAAATTGGCAAAAATTAAAGACAAAAATTATTGAAAACAGCAAGAGAAAAATGACAAATAACATACGAGGGAACTCTCATAAGGTTAACAGCTGATTTCTCAGCAGAAACTCTACAAGCCAGAAGGGAGTGGCATGATATAATTAAAATGATGAAAGAGGAGAACCTACAACCAAGATTACTCTACCCGGCAAGGATCTCATTCAGATTCGATGGAGAAATCAAATGCTTTACAGACAAGCAAAAGCTAAGAGAATTCAGCACCACCAAACTAGCTCTACAACAAATGATAAAGGAACTTCTCTAAGTGGGAAACACAAGAGAAGAAAAGGACCCACGGAAACAAACCCAAAACAATGAAGAAAATGGTCATACGAACATACATGTCAATAATTACCTTAAACATGCATGGATTAAATGCTCCAACCAAAAGACACAGGCTTGCTGAATGGGTACAAAAACAAGACCCATGTATATGCTGTCTACAAGAGACCCACTTCAGACCTAGGGACACATACAGACTGAAAGTGAAGGGATGGAAAAAGATATTCCATGCAAATGGAAATCAAAAGAAAGCTGGAGTAGCAATACTCATATCAGATAAAATACACGTAAAAATAAGGAATGTTACAAGAGACCATGAAGGACACTACATAATGATCAAGGGATCAATCCAAGAAGAAGATATAACAATTATAAATATATATGCAAGGAGCACCTCAATACATAAAGCAACTGCTAACAGCTATAAAAGAGGAAATCGACAGTAACACAATAATAGTGGGGGACTTTAACACCTCACTTACACCAATGAACAGATCATCCAAAATGAAAATAAATACAGAAACAGAAGCTTTAAATGGCACAATAGACCATATAGATTTAACTGATATTTATAGGACGTTCCATCCCAAACCAGCAGATTACACTTTCTTCTCAAGTGGGCACGGAACATTCTCCAGGGTAGATCACATCTTGGGTCACAAATCAAGCCTCAGTAAATTTAAGAAAATTGACATCATATCAAGCATCCTTTCTGACCACAGCACTATGAGATTAGAAATGAATTACAGGGAAAAAAACTTAAAAAACACAAACACACGGAGGCTAGACAATGCATTACTAAATAACCAAGAGATCACTGAAGAAATCAAAGAGAAAATTAAAAAATACCTAGAGACAAATGACAATGAAAACACGATGATCCAAAACCTATGGGATGCAGCAAAAGCAGTTCTAAGAGGGAAGTTTATAGCTGTACAAGCCTACCTCAAAAAACAAGAAAAATCTCAAATAAAAAATCTAACCTTACACCTAAAGGAACTAGAGAAAGGAGAACAAACAAAACCCAAAGTTA
>NC_041223.1:20016889-20024006 GCF_002837175.3 Physeter macrocephalus | reverse complement strand
CTATTATTCAACATAGTTTTGGAAGTCCTAGCCACGGCAACCAGAGAAGAAAAAGAAATAAAAGGAATACAACTTGGAAAAGAAGAAATAAAACTGTCAGTTTGCAGATAACTTGATACTATACATAGAGATTCCTAAAGATACCACTAGAAAACAACTAGAGTTAATCAATGAATTTGGTATAGTTGCAGGATACAAAATTAATGCAGAGAAATCTCTTGCATTCCTATACACTAATGATGAAAAATCTGAAAGAGAAATTAAGGAAACACTCCCATTTACCACTGCAACAAAAAGAATAAAATACCTAGGAATAAACCTACCTAGGGAGACAAAAGACCTGTATGCAGAAAACTATAAGACACTGATGAAAGAAATTAAAGATGATACCAACAGATGGAGAGATATACCATGTTCTTGGATTGGAAGAATCAACATTGTGAAAATGACTAAGCAATCTACAGATTCAATGCAATCTGCATCAAATTGCCAATGGCATTTTTTATGGAACTAGAACAAAAAAATCTTAAAATTTGTATGGAGACACAAAAGACCCCGAAGAGCAAAAGCAGTCTTGAGGTAAAAAAACGGAGCTGGAGGAATCAGACTCCCTGACTTCAGACTATACTACAAAGCTACAGCAATCAAGACAATATGGTACTGGCATAAAAACAGAAACATAGATCAATGGAACAAGATAGAAAGCCCACAGATAAACCCATGCACTGCTGGTCAAATAATCTATGACAAAGGAGGCAACAATATACAATGGAGAAAAGACAGTCTCTTCAATGAATGGTGCTGGGAAAACTGGACAGCTACATGTAAAAGAATGAAATTAGAACACTCCCTAACACCATACACAAAAATAAACTGAAAATGGATTAGAGACCTAAATGTAAGACAGGACACTATAAAACTCTTAGAGGAAAAGTGTCATCAGAAAATCTACAAAGAACAAATGCTGGAGAGGGTGTGAAGAAAAGGGAACCCTCTTGCACTGTTGCCCGTGAGCCATGGCCGCTGAGCCTGTGCATCTGGAGCCTGTGCTCCACAATGTGAGAGGCCACAACAGTGAGAGGCCACAACAGTGAGAAGCCCGCGTACCGCAAAAAAAAAAAAAAAACCACAATAAAACTAAAAATAAAATTACCATATGATCCAGCAATCCCACTACTGGGCATGTACCCATAGAAAACCATAATTCAAAAAGACACATGCACCCCAATGTTCACTGCAGCACAATTTACAATAACCAGGTCATGGAAGCAACCTAAATGCCAATCGACAGACGAATGGATAAAGAAGTTGTGATACATATATACAATGGAATATTACTCAGCCATAAAAAGAACGAAATTGGGTCATTTGTAGAGACGTGGATGGATCTAGAGACTGTCATTACAGTGTGAAGTAAGTCAGAAAGAGAAAAACAAATATTGTATATTAACTCATATATGTGGAACCTAGAAAAATGGTACAGATGAACCCGTTTGCAGGGCAGAAATTGAGACACAGATGTAGAGAACAAACATATGGACACCAAGGTGTGAAAGTGGGGTGGGGGGTGGGGGTGGGGGGTGATGAATTAGGCGATTGGGATTGACATGTGTACACTGATGTGTATGAAATTGATGACTAATAAGAACCTGCTGTATAAAAAAAAAAATAAAATTAATTAAAAAAAAAAACCTGAGCAGAATCTTTGGAGTTCATCTTGGAACATGAGTCCACCTTCTTCCCAGATTGCCAGCTTTTCTGATTAAAGCAACTTCCCTTTCTATTGACAGTTGCCTCTTGATTACTGGCTTTTGAGCAGCGAGCAGCCAAACCTGAGTTTGGTAACATTAAGTGTTGGGAGCTGATTTACCTATAGAGAACTTTCAGATTTTGCTTTTTTGGCTCTGTTGGAAAGGCTTTGATCATTTGCAAAGGAGGAGAAAGTGCATTGACATCATTATATCAATTAAAAAAATACTGTCAAGGGAAAGCCTTTAAGGGATTTCCTTTCACAGATGGCCTTAACAGATTAAAAAGTTACATTAAACTTTATTAAAATCAAGGCCTTAGGCCTATCTAAAGGAAACATCCCCAAATCTAGCCCTGTCAATATTCCCACCGAGGCACTTGTGCCCAGTTTACTGAAGGATAAAACTGACTCCAGAGAGTTTTAGCATTGGAATGACTCAGGAAATTGGACTAATTTCTCCCAGTGTTGCTAAAAGGTTCCAAACATTACTTAATAAAAGTTGCTTTAAAATGTGACCAACATGCACACCCTGAGGCAGTCTTCTCCTGACAATTCTCAGAAGCTTTTATTATAATGTAGAGTCAGAGCAAACACAGGAGGTCAGATGTCTGCTGTAGGGATTTCTTAAAAGAGCTCTTTTGAGCCTTTTCTAAAGAGGAAAATAAGACCAGGAAATGCCTCAGGGCAAATACTACTTGTCAAGTCTTATTGTCACCACAGGAATGAGTCACATTTTTAGAATTGTCCTCTATAATTGAAACCCTTGTCTTTCAACTGACAAGATATCTCAGGTTGTGATGATTATAACAGTCAGTGGAACAATCTGTTTGCCTTAGAGTAAGTGTCTTCCAGTTTTTATCAAGTATGTTTATTACACTTTTATTTGGATGCTGAGAATTGGAAAATTAGTATTTTAATATAGTTACATGGAAAGTATTTGCCACACTGCAGCACTCTCCCAACATTTTTTTCCCTCTCATTAAAAACTTCTACTACTTCATTAGTGTTTTATGTATTCATTGTCAAAAACAATAGAGTATAGAAATAAGCAAAAAGAAAAATATCATCTATGGAAACACTACCCTGTTATCCTGGCTAATATTTTGGTGTATAATATTTTGTTGTATGTTATTTTAGTATAAAACATTCTAATCCTTGTTTATGCAATACGTGTGTGTAAATTTGCATTAAATATGTTAAATAAGACCATGTTTTTTCAGTAACATATTGTAACAATCTCGTCAAAATATAGTCTGACATTAAAATTCTTATTGACTACACAGTGTTCCAAGGTATGTTATATCACTAATTATTTAACTAATTCTCTACTGTGTAATATTTTGGTTAGTTACAGTTAAGATAGGCTGGGTTATGCTATGGTAACAAATAACTCCTGAAGTGCAGTAGCTTTAAACAGCAAAGTTTATTTCTTGTCATGATGCATGTCCATTGTGGGTTAACCGGGGGCTCTGCTTCACAAGGACTGCACCCCAGAACCCAGGCTGATAAAACAACCACTATCAGTTTTCTGCTTGCAATGAGAGAGGCAAAGAGAGCTCAGAGGAAGTTGCACTAGTAAGGAATATTCTGCTTCTCACGACTGATTGGCCAGGACTTGTCACATGACTCCACTCAGCTACAAAGCGATGAGGAAGTACAATCTTACCATATTTTCAAAACTTTCAGATTGAATTGCATTACACTGTTGAAAAGTAAATTAAAAATGAATGAGGAACTGGAAAAAGAGTGCAGCATTTATGACACACATTTTAAGAGAAAACTCAAGCCCAGAAATGCTTGGAAGCTTGTCCAAGGAAATCAGCTGCTGAATGGCTGAGTCAAGACTCAGTGTGATGGGGGCTGAGAGGGTGGAGTCAGTCACAGTGCTGCTTGGGGAAGAAAAACTGATCAGTCCTGTCTGTATTTCCTTTTAAAACTCTTTTTCCATACACTTAAATTTTCTCATTGCTCCAATTGTTTAGAAACTATTATCACCAGAGAAAATTACTTAATTCATAAATCACAGCCTGAGCTTTGTTTCATGAGTATTTAATCAGCTCTCAATCTCTAGGTGCATAATTTTCAACTTTTTGATTACATTTAATTACAGCAATAAAAATACTCTTCCTTTAGGGTTTTAAATTTAGCATATTTTCCTTTCTTCTTGAAAAATTCTATTTTAAAAGGCAAAATGATAAAAAGTTAATATTTATCAAAAATCCTCAAATTGAGCTGCATTCTGAGCATTACAAGACAGTCGGCTTCTGTTTTTTGAGCTAATTTATTAAGACTTAGTTCTCTTCTGTTCTCAGTAAATTTATTGAAAAATTTTTTCTTGTTCTATGAAATGTTTCTATTTTGACTTTGACTTTTTAACTTTTTTTATCTTCATATTTTCCCATGTGGAATTTTAGGCTTTTTCCTTATATCTTGTTTTATTATCAACTTTCTAGCTCAGTATTAAATATTTTTACTGAAGCAAAATCAAGAGAGTTAAGTTCAAATTTGGGCCCTTCTCATTATTCAGATTTTTAAATATGTATACTACATACACAAATTCTTTTTTTGTGATTACAAAAGATAATTCGGAAAGCACAAAAAAATATTTTAAAAGAACAAAAATATTATCCATGATGTTATTAAAAACCAGAAAAAATTGCAGTTAATATTTGTATATAGGGCTTCCCTGGTGGCACAGTGGTTGAGAGTCTGCCTGCCGATGCAGGGGACACGGGTTCGTGCCCCGGTCCGGGAAGATCCCACATGCCGTGGAGTGGCTAGGCCCGTGAGCCATGGCTGCTGAGACTGCACGTCCGGAGCCTGTGCTCTGCAACGGGAGAGGCCACAACAGTGAGAGGCCCGCGTACTGAAAAAAAAAAAAGAAAAAAATATATATATTTGTATATATTTCCAGGACTTAAAGAAATTTTTTAAATAGTTGAGATTATATCATCAATTAAAATGTTGTATTATTCATTGTTTACTTACAGCATTACCTCATATTATAAACATTATTGTCAATATAATCTTTTTTTTTTTTTTTTTTTTTTTTTTGTGGTACGTGGGCCTCTCACTGCTGTGGCCTCTCCCATTGCGGAGCACAGGCTCCGGATGCGCAGGCTCAGCAGCCGTGGCTCACGGGCCCAGCCGCTCTGCAGCACGTGGGATCTTCCTGGATCGGGGCACGAACCCGTGTCCCCTGCATCGGCAGGCGGATTCTCAACCACTGCGCCACCAGGGAAGCCCTGTAAATATAATCTTAATGGCGGTATGATATTATGTTACATGACCAGGCCAAATTAGTTTACCTAATGTTGAGTATTTAGGATATTTTTAGATTTAAATTAAAAAACAATTATTTTAAAAAAATAGTATTTTACACATACATTGTTGAATATCTTTCAGATTATTTTCTTACAAAAGTCTTAAATGTGTGAATCAGAGGGTATACATATTTTTAAGGCTCCTTATCCTTGTCTGCAAACCTTTTCTCTAAATAGATTGCACTGCCAGATGAGAATACCTATATCACTCTACCAGAACAACACTGAATACTGTTCTTTAATTATGCAAACGAGATTAATAAATAATGAAATAACTGGCCTTAATTTCCATTTCTTTGATTATTATTTAGGTTAATCAATTGTTACATGCTTTTATGCAATTCGTACTTCATCTTTTATGAATTATTGCTTTTATCCTTTGCCCATTAGCAATGGAACACTAAGATTTGCACATTTTCCCTTCAGTATTGTGTGACTGCTTTATACTGAATAATGCTAACCAGGTGTCCTAATGGTGGTAAGCATATTTTCCTAGATTGTTGACTGTTTTTAATTTTGTTTTAAAAATGCTATTCATGTCACTGCTTCCATGGAAAGGGAAGATGGCGGTAGGGCTCCACATTATAGATGCAAAAAGTGCTTTGGACAAAACTCAACATCCATTTAACACCCATTTCATACTAAAAACTCTCAGATAACTTGGAAGTGAAGTAACTTTCCCCAATCTGATAAAAGGCATCTATCAAAAACTACAACTAACATCATACTTGCTGGTGAAACATTGAAACATTGAAACATTCCTGAGATTAGAAACATGGCAAAGATGTCCATGCTCACCACTTCTTGATATTTACTAGAGGTCTTACTTATTTACTAGTAGAAAACCCCATGAAATCTACCAAAAAGCAATCCTTTACAAGAACTAAAATATAAAAGATTGACAACACCAAATGTTGACAAGGATATAGAACAACTGAGACTCTTTGCACATTGTTGGTAGTAACATAAAATAATGCAAGTTATTTGGAGAATTGTTTGGCAGCTCTAAATTTAAATATGCCTCTACCCCATGACCCAACAATTCCACTCCCAGATGCTTACCCAAGAGAAACAAGAACCTGTGTCTACATAAAAACTTGTACATGGGGACTTCCCTGGCGGTCCAGTGGTTGGGACTCTGTGCTTCCATTGCAGGAGACACAGTTCGATCCCTGGCCGGGGAACCAAGATCCCACATGCCTCACAGTGCAGCCAAAATAAATAAATAAATAAAAACAAAAAAAATAAAATTAAAAAAAAAACTTGTACATGAACGTTTACAGCAGCTTAATTCATAAGGGCCAAAAACAATCTAAATGTTCACCAAAAGGAGATGGGATAAGCAAATTGTGGTACATTCATCTAACACACCACTATTCAACAATGAAAAGGAATGAACTACTGATACAGCAGCATGGATGATTTTCAAAAATATTGTTTTGAACCAAAAAGGCAGTCACTAAAGAGTACATACTGGATGATTCCATGTAGATAATGTGTAAGAAAAAAACAAACCTTATCTATGGAGATGGAAGTCAGAAATGGATGGCTTTGTTCATGTGGAATTGACTGAAAAATGGAATGAGCCAAATTCCTGGGGTGATGACAATATTCTCTATCTTGTTTTGGCGTGTTGGTTATACAAGTATATACTACTGCTAAAACTCATTGAAATGAACACTTAAGATTAAGTGTATTCAAAAATAAACTCAAAATGGATTAAAGACCTAAATGTAAGGCCAGACACTATAAAACTCTTAGAGGAAAACATAGGCAGAACACTCTATGAAATAAATCACAGCAAGATCCTTTTTGACCCACCTCCTAGAGAAATGGAAATAAAAGCAAAAATAAACAAATGGGACCTAATGAAACTTAAAAGCTTTTGCACAGCAAAGGAAACCATAAACAAGACAAAAAGACAACCCTCAGAATGGGAGAAAATATTTGCAAAAGAAGCAACTGACAAGGATTAATCTCTAAAATATACAAGTAGCTCATGCAGCTCAGTATCAAAAAAACAAACAACCCAATCCAAAAATGG
>NC_041223.1:20013017-20016155 GCF_002837175.3 Physeter macrocephalus | reverse complement strand
GATATGGGGATATATGTATATGTATAGCTGACTCGCTTTGTTATACAGCAGAAAGTAACACACCATTGTAAAGCAATTATACTCCAATAAAGATGTTAAAAAAAAGTTTAAGTGTATTTTACTATATAAATCTTACATCCCAATTTAAAAAATCAATAGAGATACCAAAGCCATTTATTCAAAGAGAAATTTTTTTGGTAAACACTGAATGTATCTACAAATATCTGCAATTGTTACACTTCCTCAATACTTTATGTTCTACTGAATCATGTTTATTGGAATTTTACCCAAATAAAGAGCATCCATCAGTTCAATAGAGTACATCATGATAGAGTACCATACATATATTTGGATCCCCCAAATTTTAAAGGACATTTTCCTTCATTCACAAAATAGCTTACAAATGTGCTAGCAAGTTGCTCTAACTATTGGTTTTCATCTCACCTGGAGAGATTTTATCTATGTACATCATATCTGTTTGGGTTTTTTTTTTTTCAGTTATAAAATAATTTATCCCACATAAGAACAGTTTTATTAAATTGGATGAAAATATCATGTAAATATTTATTCAAAAAGAGAACTCCCTTTCCTGCAAAATAATCCAAAGTAGGTTTTTTTTCCTTTTAGTTAAAATTGTTTTATTACAAAATATAGTGGGACATATATATGGGACATAATTAATTAAGAATACACATTACAAAAGATAGTTAACAAAATAAAACAGTGATGTCTCTTGCTTTGTGCCTGCCCCAGTGGTTACATATTTTAGATTAAGAACTGTTCAAGTTTGAACCTAAGAGAGAATGGAAACTCCAAGAAATACAATTTTCTTCGATTTTCTTCAGTACAATTTAGGAGGTTAACTTTTCTAGATAGCAATTCACCTAAAATACTTTTTTTTAGCATAAATATTTGACTTGAGCTTGAATTTAGATGCCATCTGCCAAGAGGACTAGTTTTCTTTGGCAAGGAAGAGTATCTGAGAAAACCTTTCAGAGGAGAACCATTGAGAAATAGATGTGCATGTATGAGATTTTTAGTTTTAGTTAAAAACAAAGCTGTCTCTAGACATTCCCACTTATAAAATATTTCTATTTTGTAAGAGAAAATATTTCTCTTTTATAGGGAAAAAGTGGACTTGGAGGTTGAAGACTGGGTAGGATAATAAAATACAAGTGTTTTTGAATTGCAGTCTTGAAAGTGATAAAAGAAGTTGAAGTGAACCTTGGAACTTCATTCTGATACTTCTGTATGGTTAAAAGCAGGAACAAATGAAGCAGGTAAAAAGTATCTTGCTTTATTCTGATGTACTGTGGCATAAAATCATAAGCAAAAATACAGCAATATAACATCAGGTGCTGCTTCAGAAATAAGGTTATATGCATTTACCTCTGTGGTGAATAAGAAGGTACAACTGAGAAATTCTCTCTTAGCTATCCCGAACACTACATATGAAGTAAAGGATACTGGAAGCTATTTGTTTTTTCTTTTTAGATGTTTTATTGTTTTAGTTAAATGACATATTTATTGTAATTAGTGTAACCATGCAAAAATGTCTAAATAACCATTGATGCACTCCTTATCCCCCTGAGGTAACCAAAGTTAGCCTAGTGTCCTAGGTCCAATTCTCCCAGAAGCAAATGCTGAGACAACAATTTGGGTGGAAGTGATTTACCAAGGATTTACTCCCAGGAGAAACCAGTAAGGAAATGGAAGATATAGGATAGAAATAAGGAAGGAGCCAGGCAAGGGTGGAAGTTCAGAAGAAGTGCCAAACTCTACCTGCTCTCTCAGAAAGCTCTGGAGTGTAAATTATGCCTTGAGAGTCTGTCTGCCTGGAGACAAAACCTTTGTACTCAGCCCAGTACAAAAGACCATGGAGGGATGGGGGTGAGACAGTGGTTCTACCTCCCAAGTATTTCTAGCTCTCTTAAGAATGAGTTAACCCCTGTGTCCAAAGCAATCTTTTCAATGTCATAGGTAAGTCTTAGCAGCAGAACATGCCAAAGCTGGGATGCGTGCACAGAGCTGACGCAAAGACAAGGGCATCTGGGTGGGGAATGGACATTGCCTTCCACACTTTTCTCCATATGAGTATATATACACATATATTTGCACATACAAATATACACACATATACTTCCAAATATATGTATATGTGTTTTTTAAATATTTGTGTGTATATACAAACACACACACTTGTGCTTTTGCTAAGAAATGAAATATATTTTTCACTATTCCTCAACCTGCTTTACTCACTAGCTAATTCATAAGAACAGGTGTATTTGTCCAGTTCAATAGATATAGCACTAACTTGTTTATTAATAGCTGCATAATATTCCATAATTTAGATGGGCTATAATTAATCTAACCTTTCCCCAACTAATGGACATTTAGTTTTGCTGTTCTTGCCACCACGAAGAATTAAAACATACAAAAAAACCCAAAAAACCTTGTTTCTACAGGCTGCCATTTCAAAAGTGGGACTGCTAAATCAAAGATATGTATGTGCATTTATAATTTGCAGATAGTGCCGTATTTCTTTTCCAAATGGTTAGAGCAATTTAACTGCCTGGCAATCATGAGTGCAATGCATGCTTCCCTGAACCCTCACCAGCAGTATGGCAAAACTCTTTTAAATGTGGCCAACACGACAGATGGGAATGGCAGCACATTGTTGCTTTGATTTTCATTTCCTTGACCCTAGAGATTGATCATATTTTCCTCCTTTTTACAGGCCATTTGAACTTCTTTCTTGAATTACTTGTTCTTATACTTGGCTCATTTTGCTATTGGGATTAATTTTCTGATAAATTTGCAGGTGTTTTATAAATTAGATTCATGAAGCTCTTCTCTTTCATGTGTCCTGTGAATATTTACTCCAGTGTGTCATTAAATAAATTTTAAAAACCCACCAGTCTTAACTTTAATTTAGTCAAAAATATCTGTTTTCTTTATGACTTTTGGGGTTTCTCCTAATTGTAAGGTTATAAAAATATACATTTTTTTGTTTTTGCGGTACGTGGGCCTCTCACTGTTGTGGCCTCTCCCGTTGCGGAGCACAGGCTCCGGACGCGCAGGCTCAGCGGCCATGGCTCACGGGCCCAGCCGCTCCGCGGCATGTGGGGTCTTCCCGGA
>NC_041223.1:19973515-20013007 GCF_002837175.3 Physeter macrocephalus | reverse complement strand
GCCCAGCCGCTCCGCGGCATGTGGGATCTTCCCGGACCGGGGCACGAACCCGTGTCCCCTGCATCGGCAGGCAGACTCTCAACCACTGCGCCATCAGGGAAGCCCTATACATGTATTTTTAATTTTTGTATTTACAATCTCTTGGTGTATCTTTTTGTATAAAGTATGAAGTTTATTTTCTACCAGATTTATTTTCTTTCATAAGGATGACGAGTTATTCTAGCACCGATATTTTTAACATTTTGCCATTGAAACAAACTTGTAATTTATTAAATTCTCAAGTATTCATATTGATTTCTGGTCTTTCTCTCATCTTACATTGGTTTGCCTATTCCTGCATCAGTAAAAATAATAGTATGTATATGCCTTTATAATTTTCAGATAGTACCATATTTCTTTTTTCAATGGTTAGATAGCTCAAACACTTCCTATCTCAAGCATCCAAAATGTCCTGATTCTGAAGTGCTGACAGGAATTGAGGTTGTTGTTCATAATATCCATAGCACTGGTCCTCTTTATATGCCTGTCCTTGCCTGCTATCTTCCTCCTTTTAGGATCTAGTCTGAAGAAAAAGAGTCTTGGGACTATTTTTCTATATATCTGTGGGAGACATTAAGTAAATAGTCAATAATGACTTCTAAGTATCCAATTCATGATGGAAAATGACAAATCCTGAATTTTCTTCTTTCACTTAAGTGCATCTTGGAAAAATGTAAATGCTAACACGAAAGTCACTTAAAAGCTATGTTAAGAGCATTTCAAGAAAGAGGTGTACTCTGCTTCAGAAAGATCGCTGTGGTAGTTTGGATTCCTGGGAAAGCAGTCTCTGAGATGGCAGTTTGTCTTAGCAAGTAATCTTGATATCAACACGTGCTGGAGAGTAGAAATAAGCAGGATTGGACGGAGGGAAAATTGGGGTTAGGATTCCATGTCAATAAAGGCATGAGCTGACGTCACAGGAAGCTTGAAATCTGGGTCAGCCTACTGAGTGGTCAGTTGCAACAAGGAGGGTGGGCTTCATCCCCCCTCACTGACCTGGCGTTGGCTGCAGGCTGCCTCAGGGGAGCTGGCGACAGAGAGAGTGGCTCTCCAGCAGAGAGCAATCACAAAGGAGTGTTGTCAGTAAACAGCACGCTGAGAAGTTGGGGGGTAAGTCTTTCAGTCCTGAAGGAGGCTCTAGATGGTGCACCTGAGCACCCACCATAATTAACAGAAGCCAAAAAAGCAGTTCTCCTTATATCCTCACATGGTGGAGATACTGGGAGAGCTCTTGGGGTTCCCTTTTATAAAAGCACAAATCCTGTTCATGAGAGCTTTACCCTCATGACCTAATCACCTCCCAAAGCATGACCTTCTCATACCATCACGTCGTGGGCTAGGATTTTAATATATGAATTCTGGGGGGGACACAAACATTCAGTCCATAACAGAAAGTTCAGATAAACTTCTTGAGGAAAAAGTTGAAGAGATAAGTGAAGAGATTAAAGGGAACAAGTAAGTCTCCCTAGAAACATAAATCTTATTTGGAGGAACTAAGAATACAGACACAGGAATAATGGACCACTATCAATAATATTTTAAATATCAAGAAAAATATAAATGATATGAAAAAATGTTTTTCAAATTTTTTAATGAAATAAAAAATGGATTTAGAAACCTACAAAATGGTAAGAGTTTTTTTTTTTTTTTTAAGAATTTCAGAATGGATTAAACTCATTTTTACCCATCTAGAAAATCATGTGGAGATGATTAGGAAGTAGTGTATGGCTTCAAGAGCACATGACACCTTTTTTCAGAGAGTTACTAAGGGTAGAGAAAACCTCGCCTTTGAATAGCTTCCTGTGTAATAAGATGATCACTTTTTTTTTTTTTGACTGCATAAACTCAAACCATGTCTTTGGTTTGGGATCTTGTATTTAGTCCTACCTTAAAAATAAAGCTAACTGTGAATGAGAAAAGCTTTGAATATTCTGGTGATTACATAGTAAACTGAAGCTGTTTACTGAGTTTTTGTTTCATACAAACATTCAAAATTACTGAATCTGGGTGGGATTGATTTTGATTTTTGCTACATTGCAAATAGCGGCAACCTCATAGAAGAATGCATTGTATTTACATGACATTGGATGCAGTGTTTTCATACTTCAAAATTTTTTCCAGGTAAGAATTGGTCATAATAAAAAATATCAGTTGATGAAACCCCCTGTCGCCAACACCCCCATCTTATAAACCTTCACAGTATTTAGGACAGTGACACTTTTGTAATAATCCATTGTTTGCTATATATGAATCTAATTTTTAAATTTTTATTATTCCATGTCATACATTTCTTGTCTATCGGTTTTTCTCACTCAGTATTTCTTCATATTCTCTCAATCTCCTTTTAGCTTGAAATCAGGAATATAAAATTCACTGTGAATTTCAGACTTTTGTAAACAGAACTACAACCCAGGGAGACTTCATTTAGATTGCTAATGCTCTTCAATTTCTATTACTTTATTGGTTACTAAATTAATGAACAAAATGGCCCAGGAGTACTTTATTACTACATTCAATACTGTATTCTTGAAAATATAAACAAGATTTAAGGGAATGGTATAATCTATAGCAAACTATATTCAATTACTAAATAGCGTAAAATCCAAGGTTATTATAATTATCAATATAATCACAGAGCCTAGCTCAGCATTTTGTGCCCTCAAAAGCTATGTTGAACAAATAAATGAATTCATTAAACAGTTCCTGCAACTACTTCTTGAACACTATTGATTTTTTTTTTTTTTTTTTTTTTTTTGTGGTATGCGGGCCTCCCTCTGCCGCGGCCTCTCTCGTTGCGGAGCACAGGCTCCGGACGCGCAGGCCCAGCGGCCACGGCCGGTTCCCGCGCATCGGCAGGCGGACGCGCAACCACTGCGCCACCAGGGAAGCCCCAACACTATTGATTTTAGTCTTCATTATTTTGTAACAAAAATTGTATTGAAAACAAACAGAAGGCCTTTGGATAACACAAAATGATGCTCTAAGTAATTTGAATTATTAAAGTTTTTCTATATGTAGGAAACTTGCCAACCATTTTACACAGTTCTCAAACCTTTGAAACTGAGAATTTCAATCATGTAATACAGACTTCACTAAATATTCCACTGTGACTATGGCCCTGTCAACTATGGCACTACTTTTCCTCAGAGAAGCAAAAGGATGCATTCTTTTCCCATGTTTATTTATCCCCGATGTTCTTTTTCCTTCTCTCTCTTTTCCATGGTATCAATCTATTCTTGCATTTTGCTCTGTCTGGTTTTTACTCTATTGCTGACTTGCTTTTGTCCATATGTGCTGCCTTTGCATATAAAATGCATTTGCATTCTGCATTCTGCATTCTCTTCTGGAGACCAGATTTCTCTGCTTGCCCCTCAAATACACAAGGTGTATTGTGTCTGACCAGCCTTGGCTTTAAGTATCCTCACCTATAGCTAACTTTCTACATTTTTTGTATCTGAATACACAATTCCTAGGAAGCACTCAGATTGGTTCAACTTGGTCATGTTGTCCAATTGTACTCGGTCAAATTATCTATTTGTCTTTGGCCAGAAGGATTGGTGATGTGTGGGTTACTGTCTGCTTGACGGAGCTTTGGAAGTAGTCTGAGACAGGCCTGGGGCAGATTGCTAAGAAAGAGTGTTTCTGCAGAAAGAAAAACCATTAAATTAAGAAATATCAAATAAAGTACTTTTGACTTTGCTAAAGGGTTTAATAATTTAATACAGCACTTAATATAGTACTTAATACAATATTATAATAGTGTACCAGCAACTTAATTGAACAAAGACATTTCTGTTATTATTGTTTCATTTGTCTCTTTTGATTGTTTTCAAGTCTATGAGAATAGGTAGAGGAAAAAAAAACCCTAAGGTCCAACATGACAAAAATAATTTTAAGTAACACATTAATGGGAAAATGAAATCTTCTGTTATTTATGGAGCATTTGGCATGTGCATACTTGTGCCCATCTTTATATATATTTTTTATTAAAAGTATCCTATTTTCCTGACCTTTTCAACTGAATGTGCTCTAACCTTATCAAGATCTTTGATCTCTCTTTTAAGGTCTGGTGACCAGAAGAGCAAAGAACATCCCTTGCATATAAATGTATCATTTAAAGGAAGAATAATAATTTACATCTTATTTCTAGCCACTCCTCTTGTTGATGCCTAGAATGTATTTGACTTTTGGGTCTACCATGTGTCAGGCACAATGTGAAGGCCTTTACATGAATGGTCTTATTAAATTCTACCTCAAAAAACTGTGAGCTAATATGAGGATTAAAGAAGTTTAATAACTGGTCTGACATTGTACAGTCAGAAAGGATTAAGGTAAAAGTTAAACCCAAGTCTTTTGACTTCATGGGCTGAGGTCTCCATTAAGAAACTCTATTGCCTCTCAAGTACTTTGTTAATCGGCATTGCTTTCAATGCCTAAGGTCTGTCAGTTTACTACTAAACATTTTTCTTGTGCCAGAAAGTAAGGCAGTGCTTAAACTACAGTAGAGTCCATTCAAAAGGACACAGGAGCTGGTTTTTCAGTGGTCAAATCTGGAAAAATTTGAACATAAAATAATGATAGTAAAGATTATAAACTTTTGAATAAAATAAGAATTAGTGAGTCAATGGTAATATAATTAATGAATAAATAAGAGAGAGAGAAGTGAAAACTCTTCCTAGATTAGAAAGCCAAATAATACATGTGGAAAGAATGGCAAAATTAGAAAAGCACCATTTGACAGTCATCAGAAAAATTATATATTTAGGCAACAATTATCAATAGATATAAAAACTAGTAGGAGAAATTTCGGGGAATAATAGGATATTTACACAATCTCAAAATATCTCCCTCCAAATTACTTCTTAATTACAAAGAGAAAGACGGTAACTTGGAAATGGAGATAACTGGCAAATACATTTTTATCCAAATGATTAAGATAAATGACACTGTAATGGAACAAACTGGCATCATGCAACTATTGATAGATGCACTGAGAACAGAGCATCACTCCTGTGGTGTTACTGCCAAAAACACACAAACTGAATCTAATCATGAGGAAATTTGGATACATTTAAATTGAGGGAATTTCCACAAAATAACTGGCTTGTTACCCTTCCAAAGTGTCAAATGTCATGAAAGAGTAAGGCTGAGAAAATCCTCAGGAAATCCTCCAGATTAAAGGAAACTACAGAGACATGACTGTTTTTTTTTTTGCGGTACGCAGACCTCTCACTGTTGTGGCCTCTCCCGTTGCGGAGCGCAGGCTCCGGACGCGCAGGCTCAGCGGCCATGGCTCACGGGCCCAGCCGCTCCGCGGCATGTGGGATCCTCCCGGACTGGGGCACGAACCCGTGTCCCCTGCATCGGCAGGCGGACTCTCCACCACTGCGCCACCAGGGAAGCCCGAGACATGACTTTTGAATGGGACATTTGAGCTGGAATTTTCTTATACTATAAAGAATAAGTTTGGGACAATTGATGAAATTTAAATAGGTCTGTAAATTAAGTAATAATATGGAATAAATATTAATTTCCTGATTTAAATAATTATATTCTGATTAAGTGAGAGAATGTTCTTTTTTTTAGGAAACATACACTGACATATACCTAAAAGGTGATGAAACATTATATTAGATACTTTTTCTCAAATCATTCAGAAAAATAATTTAGTATAGATAAACAGTGTGAGAGAACAGGCAAATGAGTTACCATTTGGAATATCTGGGTGAATTATTTGAGTTATTCTTGAAAATTCTGTGTTAATTTGAACTTATATTAAAATATAAAATTAAAAGGAAAAAAAGTTCGCTATAGAGAAGTAAATCTGCTTTATACCCACATATATATCTGAGTTATTTTCTATGGTATAAACCTAAATTTGAGAGTTCTGTTTAAAAGACATGTAGCTTTTCTATTTTAATGCCAAATTACTCTCCAGAGTTGTTTCATCAATTTATATTTCCAGCAGTGTAGAGAGTTCCTAAAATTCTATAACTTTCCCCAAACCTGATACTATTACACTTAAATGTTTGCCACTCTGATAATTATGAAATTAGTTTGATTTACACTTCTCTGATTAGTCTTGTTTCAACATATTTTTATGTGTTTTTAGACATTTGAATTTTTACTTCCATGGATTGTCTATTAATAATATCTTTTGCCCACTCTTAATGTTTTCATTGTCTTCTTATTGATGCCTGTTTCTTTCTGTACTATCTTTATTTCATACGTAAACTGGTTTTTAAAAATATATACATGTTTGTCTAAACATTTTTACCTTTCAGTGTCAGAATAAGGGTGTACAGGCTGAAAATATCAATTAAAGCTCACCATTCATGAGCCCTGTGCTGTGTGGATGCTTTTGGGGGAAGCTGAGTTATTGCCATGGTTACTCTGCAGCCCATTTCAATAGTAGCACTCCTCAGTAGGTTTTTTTAAAAAAAATATCTTCAAAGCTTCCTATTCCCTGATTCTAAATTTTGTGGTAAAAAAGTCTCAACATTATCCATTCTGAAAATCCAACAGAATGATTCATTTCTAATTCAACCCATTGCCTCCTGGAAAACATGTTTAAATAACACTCCTAGCAGTTTGTGATTTGCTTTGGGATTTTGTTTTCAAGTATATGTCCCCCTCCTCACACCTTCATGAAAGGTTAGTATAGAAAACTGGTTTAAACGTGGTGATTTGATTGTTATGGATTTCAAGGGACGTAAAAACCCAACACAGTTGTTTTGGAATACAAGCCAATCGATCTTCATTTTTCCTAAAAGATGTAAATATAATTTATAAAGCTTGATGTCCACAAGCTGAGTGAAGATTTGCAGAGGGCAGTAATGAGCACCTTCAACACGGTACTTCTAAATTAAATATGACATTAATGGGAACCATTTAATGCAGTTCAGCTCGGCTCTGATGGTCATTTTAATTGGATTGCTGCTGCTGTGAATAGAAAAGCTGCTGACAATGTTAGAAAAACTGGGCTTACACTATAGTACCACCTATGAAGATGTTGGATTTGAATTTGCATGTATAATCAGTCAAATTCACTCATCGTATCCCTCTCTCAGAAGTGCAATTTGATTCAGTGGTCCGCCAAAAACACAGTAGATCATTGTCAATTCTATGGTTTACATTCTGATAACAAAAGTCCTTTTCCTGAACCAAACTTCGTATCTGCTTGCCTGCTGTGGCTTCTGGTTACATCACATAATTACCAGACAGTCATTTCATCCTAAGGTGAGGCTTTCTATTGTTGACTATGAGTATTAAATGAGACCAGAGTTAAACATAAAATTGAAAAAAGATGAAGTTCATGCCAGAGCAGAAATGACTGTATTAAGCTTTTCCTGATAAAACACTGTCCTATGTAGATCATTCTTTGTTTTCTTTTAAAAATTTTGTTAAAAATTATTTTTCAGTTTTATTGAGATACAACTGACATATAACACTGCAGAAGTTTAAGGTATATACACATATATATTGTAAAATGATTACCACAATAAAGTTAGTTAACAGATCCATTACCTCACATAATTACTTTTTTTTTCTTTTGATGAGAATATTTAAGATCTACTCTCTCAGCAACTTTCAAGTATATGATACAGTATTGTTAACTGTAGTCACCATGTTGTATATTAACACCATGCTGTTCATCCCCTGAGCTCATTCATCTTATAGCAGGGGGTTGTACCTTTGACCAACATCTCCCCATTTCCCACCCTCCCTCCAGCCCTTGACTACCACTATTCTACTCCTTATTTCTGTAAGTTTGGATACTTTAGATTCCATATATAAATGAGAACAAACAGTATCTGTCTTTCTCTGTCTGACATTTCATTTAGCATAATGCTCTCAAGGTTCTTCCATTTGCAAAAATTGTAGGATTTCCTTCGTTTTTAAGGTTGAATAATATTCTATTGTACATGTATATACCATACTTTTATCTTTATCCATTCATCCACTGATGGACATTTAGGTTGTTTTCATGTGTTGGCTATTGTGAATAAGGCTGCAATGAACGTAAAAGTGTAGTTATCTCTTTACGATAGTGATTTTATTTCCTTTGGATATATACTCAGAAATGGGATTGCTAGATCCTATGGTAGTTCTATTTTTAATTTTTTGAGGAACCTCCATACTGTTTTCCATAGTAGTTGTACCAATTTACATTCCTACTAACAGTGCCCAAGAATTCTCTTTTCTCCACATCCTTTCCAACATTTGCTATGTCTTTCTGTTGATGCCATTCTGACAAGTGTGAGGAGATATCTCCTTGGGGTTTTGATTTGCATTTCCCTGATGATTAGTGTTGTTAAGCATTTTTTCATATATCCGTTGGGCATTTGTATGTCTTCTTGGAAAAAAATTGGTTCATGTCCTCTGCCCACTTTTTAACTGGATTATTTGGGGGATTTTGCTACTAAGTGATATGAGTTCCTTATATATTGTGGATGTTAACCCCTTATCAGATCTACGGTTTGCAAATATTTTCTCCTATTTCATTGGTTGCCTCTTCATTCTGTTCATCATTTCTTTTACTGTGTAGAAGGTTTTTAGTTTGAGGTAGTCCCACTTGTTTATTTTTGCTTTGTTGCTTGTGTTCTTGGTATTCTATCCAAAAAATCATTGCAAAGACCAATAACAAGGAGCTTTCCCTCTATGTTTTCTTCTAGGATTTTTACAGTTTCAGGTCTTATATTTAAATCTTTAATCCATTTTGAGTTAATTTTTGTGAGTAGTATAAGATAGGGGTTCATTTTCATTCTTTTGAATGTGAATATCAGTTTTCCCAACACCATTTATGGAAGAGACTATCTTTTCCCCACTGAGTATTCTTAACTCCCTAGTCAAATATTAGTTGACCATATATCTGTGACTTTATCTCTGGGTTCTCTATTCTACTCTGTTGATCTATGTGTCTGCATTTATGCCAGTATCATACTGTTTTGACTACTACAGCTTTGTATCAGAAAAATCAGAAAATTGATGCCTCAAACTTTTTTCTTCTCTCTTAAGATTGCTTTGGCTATTTGGGGTTTTCTGTGGTCTATATGAATTTTAGAATTATTTGCTCTATGACTGTGAAAAATGCCATTGGAATTTTGAAGAACTCCTTTTAGCATTGCTTGTAAGTCATATCTTGTGGTAATGAACTGCCTTAGCTTTTGTTTGTCTGGGAATGTCTTTATCTCTCCTTCATTTGTGAAGGACAGTTTTTCTAGGTATACTATTCTGGTTTGGCAGTTTTTCTTTCAGTACTTTGAATCTATCATTCCACTCCCTCCTGGTCTGCAAGTTTTCTGCAGAGAAATCCACTGATAGCCTGATGGAGTTCCCTTGTATGTAATGAGTCATTTTTCTCTTGTTGCTCTCAAAATTCTTTGCTTGTCTTTTACTTTTAACATTATAGTGTGCCTTGGAGTGATCTTCTTTGGGTTGATCTTGCTTGGAGTTTGAGCTTCCTGTACCTGGATATCCATAATCTCTTCCAAGTTTTGGGAAGTTTTCAGATATTATTACTTTAAATAAACCTTCTGCCCCTTTATTTCTCTCTTCTCCCTCTGGGATTTCCATGACTCAAATGTTTTGTCATTTGATGGTGTCACATAATTTGCATAAGTTTTCTTCACTCTTTTTCATTCTTTTTCTTTGTGTTCCTCTAAACTAGCTAATTTCAAATGGCCTGTCTTTGAATTTGCTGATTCTTTTTTCCTACATGATTAAATCTGTTGTTAAAACTCTCCTGAATTTTTCAGTTCTGTCATTGTATTGTTCAGCTCCTGGGTTTTAGTTTGGTTCTTTATTGTGGCTTCTATTTCTTTATTAAACTTATCATTTTGTTCATGCACCGTTTTGTTTAGTTGTCTCTCCACAGTCTCTTGCATTTCATTCAGTTTCTTTAAGATGAATATTTTGAATTCTTTGTCAGGTAAATTGTAGATTTCCACTTCTTTGGGGCCATTTACTGGAGCTTTATAAATTTCCTTTGGTGGTATCATATTTGCCTGATTCTTTGTGACTTATGTAACCTTGCTTTGAGTCTACACATTTGAAAGGGCTAACTCCTCTTCCAATCTTTATAGACTGGTTTTAGCAGACAAAGACCTTTTCTTGGGATTACCTCTGGAATCATAGTCATGCTGGGTTAGAGCCAGTTATGTTGCAGGATCTGCAGTGTGAACTGAAGTTGAAGAGCTTGTTACCAGGGACTTGGATGGGCATGGATCCTGTCTGGTGCCTGGGTAGATTGGATTGCCTCCGGTACCTTGTTCAGTGGGGTGGCACTGGGACATGGATCTACTTCAGGATCCACAGTCGGGTCCTCAGACAACAGGCTTATTACCAGGTGTGTAGTCTATGTGACTTCCACCAAGTCCCTGGGAAGGCTGCTGCCTGGTCACTGGATGGGTCCCTGTATGGGCAGGACTAACCCTGGACCATGGCTGAGTAAGCCTGGGTCCAAGCGCCAGGGCCATTGTAGGTTCCACAGCTAAGATTAAGTTCTGCAGACATGGCTCTAGAGGCATAGATGGGTGTGTCTCCCGCCAGGTTCCTGAATGAGCTGGCCTGGTCCCTGACCATGGCTGGAGCCAAGTATAGGGCCCTTTCAGGATCTCCTGAGTTGCAGTCATGAGTGTCTCCCACCTGCAGACCATCCTTTCAAAGTCAGTTTTGAACTCTCCTTTCTAAATATGAAAAAATAAAGCACCAGAAATATGCAAAATTATTTCTTTAATTCCAAAGAATAAGAATCAGGACTATTATTTTATCTAGTTTGCCTCTGAAAGAAGTTGTTGAATTTAATGTCAACTTATAAACTTGGGGCTATAACCAAATGGGAGAACTATGAGGTTAGAGAGGATCCAGGTCAGAAATAGTCATTCTGGAGATTGTTGAAAAGCTGTTTTCTAGTATACCACCATTTTTTTGTGTTAAATTTATTTAAGCTACACGAGTGGTTATTACCAGTTTACAACTTTTCCTCAGTCTAATTATTCCTTCAGTATTATTTGAAATTGACTATCTACGAACATTAATTGCTTGTTAAAAATTCTTAGGGGGAATATTTAATAATGGAGAAACCTCTACACACACACACACACCCACACACACAAAACCATTGTATATTTAAATTCTGTTTATATTTAACACCATGAAAATATTCAAATAATTTTCTTTCTTCTTTTTCAGATTATTAATGCAGGCCTCTTTACTGTTGAAATAGTATTTGTAGCCAGAAGCCAAAGGCTGTTGCTGCCAAAGGCTGCTGCTTTTTGTACAACCAAAGGATTTTTTAAAAATTTGATGAGTATGAAAATGAACTAAAGACACTGTTTTTATCTTCTTCCAGAACAAGAAGGTGGCCATAGCAAGGTGAACATGTAAGTTCCTAAATGATCTAAGCTAATACATAGGAAGCCTCAAATAACTTTTTTCTTTTCATGTAAAGGATTTAATACAATGCTAGATCTAGGGTTCTAATGGTGGTACTTCAGAATAAGGGTGCTGCTACTGAAATTGCATCTATCATTGTCATTTAATTTCCACTCTTAAGGAGGCAACCATGACATGTGAAAGTGATAATAGGAATAATATCTGATAAATGCTCTAGCAAATGCATATACATAAACGAGAATTGCCTGTTATCTGACTGGAATTCCTTCCTCTAATGGCAGCTACGAAAATATCAGATAAGATGCAATAGCTGGGCAGGTGGTGTGAATGCAGCGTAAGTAATGGCGTTGAGTCAGAGACAGTGGATTTTCTAGGGAAATAGAATGTCTCAGGAATAGGAGGAGTAACAAATGTTTTGGCCAGTATTGGTTTAGGGAAGAAACCTTCCCAGGGATAAATGAGATTGATGGTTCTCAAAGTGAGAACCCCTCACCAACAGCATTAACCTCATATGGGAAATTATCATAAATGCACATTCTTGGGCCACATTCCGGACTTACTGAATCTGAAACTCTGGAGTACAGATGTGTTTTAACAAGCCCTTCAGGTGATTCTGCCAGACTCAAGTTTGAAAACCACTTGTCTAGAAGAAGCAATGATTTTCCAAAAGAAAGGAATGGAGACTTGCCTGGAAGCTCAACTAGGAAGGAGCTGGGAGAGTGTTGGGAAAATCAGAATCATGCCCAGTGGCGATGCGAAATGTGCAGATACTGACAGCATGATCTGTGGCTGAACCCAGGGTTATATTTCACTAGTCACTGTCTTAAACAGTAAAGTTCCCCAGATTGGAAAAAGAAAAACTGCTCTACAGATGATGAGGAACATTTGAGATTTGTTTCCAATGAAATTATATTCATAAATCTGGCCGAGGTACATTGAAACAATTGACATGCACTAAAATCATTTAAAACATTTGCTCTAATTTGGGCAATCTCAGGCATTTACACTAAACCAAAGTACCTGCTTTAGGCAAACTACAATCACCGAGCATGCAACCTGTCAGAGACTACATAACCCTGGAAGAGTCTCTAAAATCAGACACATAATAAGGAATATTTTATAGGCTTATCATGTCACATTGACATAATGAGAGCAAATCCAAAAAATTTTAAAAGGCCACAGCATAAATGCATATTTACTGCAAGTTCTGCACACCTATGCAAAATATGAGAAAATTACTAGCTTTCCTATGATTGTGGAGGATTATCACAATTTAAAATTGTAAAAGTACCACATGAATTAAACTAAAATGCCGTTTAGCAGATTTTTCCAATTTAGGTGTCTAAAAATATTTCCCTTTACTAGCATTACATAAATTTTGTAGTTTAAATAGGAAAGATGTTTTAGTTGTGTTTGTTACTAAAACGTGAACCTTTATTCATGTGAGACATGGACTAATACTATTAAAATTATTCTAAAAAGTTGTCATCAAGTCAAGAAGTTATAAACGAATATATAGAGAATACTGTCAGTTTGACTGAAGCTTGTAGGTGATTTTTCAATACACCTTCTGTGTAGGTCGAATTTTTTTTTTTTTTTTTTGGTACGCGGGCCTCTCACTGCTGTGGCCTCTCCCGTCGCAGAGCGCAGGCTCCGGACGCGCAGGCTCAGCGGCCATGGCTCACGGGCCCAGCCGCTCCGCGGCACGTGGGATCTTCCCGGACTGGGGCACGAACCCGTGTCCCCTGCATCGGCAGGCGGACTCTCAACCACTGCGCCACCAGGGAAGCCCTAGGTCGAATATTTATACAACTAAGTAGCTAAGAAGTTGTATCTAACCAGTTTAAATGGCAGTGACCGTTGAGATAGTTAAGTATTTAAAATTCCTTTTGGAACTTAAAGCACTTTTTCATGATTAACAAAAATGACACTTGCTTCCTCGCGCTCATGCTATTTGAGAGAATAATCCCTTACTTCTCCTTTTATCTTGAATCTGAGACCCTGCCTGATATGAACCCTAGTGTCTAGCTGTCCCTTGGAATGTATCTCTGGTTTCTGTGCCTACCATACATCAAAGGGGCTATTCTGCCATGATATAAAAAGCACTACGTTTTGTGTTGGAAATTTCCCATTTCCCATACTCAGTTAATTCTCTACTCTTCTCCATCCTGCTCTGTGCCCCAGGAAGCTGATCAGTACAAACTGCATCATCCCAGCTAACTGCCTTACTCTCTGACATTGGTTTGCATTCAGCCAGTGTGGAGCATAGGCAGGAGAGGAAAAGGTACAAGGAGGATGAAGTCCAAGAATTGATTCCCTCTGGCCCCTCCCTGTTAGGCTGAGACCAGTTGGCTGCATTCTCTACCAAAGGCCACAGCTGCTGGAGGGCCTTCTCCTGCAGTTACTTTCTCTGGATTCCATTAACCGTTCCCTCCTTTCCTCTCATTTCTCTTAACCCTGTTAAACTGTCCTCAGTTACCCATGTGAGTGGGCCATCTCTTTCCTTCAGAGACCTTGACTACTGCAATTGTTAACAGACATCTGCTGGGCACGTAACAACCAAAGAGACAGTACAGTACCAAAGCCATGACACTTCTTTCTTTTGCCCTTTCACTGGTTTTCAGAAAGTCAGAGATGTTTGTATCACAGTGACATGTCTAATTCTAGTTTAGCAAAGCAAAATAAGTACCAGAGTAGAAGTATTAAGGCACTTTAACTTGATAGAAAAATAAATTGATGCAAGCCACGATGACTTATGTCTATAGAACACTTTATAGCTTATTAGATGCTCTCACACACATAATCCCCCGTAAAAAGCCATGTCTGGGAAATGATGATAAAAGAGAGAAAAACTGACTTCATAACTTTACAGCTCAAGTATAATGTTTTATGTATTTAGGGAGCATCTTGTTCTATATCTATGTATGTAGCCATTTTGACGCATATTAACCTCATGCATATGTGAAGTCCCTTAGTAAGCATTCAATAAATGATGGTTCCTTTCTCTAATTCCATATGCAGTATCTAATTTTGCTACAGTATTGAATGGTATCTGAATAATTGCCTGGATTTTAAAAATTTAAACAAATATGCTATGCTGAAGGAGCTTACAGTGCAGTTGGGAAGTAAGTTATATACTATTATTTAAATCACCACCTCAGAACTTAGTGGCTTAAAAAATAATAATCATTTATTATCTTTCCCAGTTCCTGTAAGTCAGGAGTTTGGAAGTGGCGGCTTAGATAGATAGTTTTGCCCCAGTCCTCTCATGTGGCTGTTTATCTTGACTAGATGCTGGTAAATTGGCTCCTATCCACGTGGCCCTCTCCACAGGGCTGCATGAGTGTCCTTATGACTTGTCTCCCAAGTGAGTGATTCAAGAGAGTAAGGCTAAGTTGCAATACCTCTTATGACCTAGTCTGAAACTCACACACTGTCATGTCTGCCATACTCTATGGGTCACAAAGGCCAACCCTGTTCCAATATGGAAGTTGAACACACAAGGGTGTAGATATTGGGAGTTATCTTGGATGCTTGCTACCATATCCACTTAGAAGATAAAACAATAATGGGATCAAGTATCCAAATGATGGTTATTGAGAGACAATTCTGTGGAGAGTCAAAAGAGGGGAAATCAATGAAGCTTGGAATTATAAAGAAGGCTCAGGGGATGAGGTGGCACTAGATTTGGAATGGTAGGATTTGGAGAGGGGTAGAAAACATGGGTGAACAAAAGCTTTCCTGGAGAATGTAACAAAACAGGGATGACCAAGTATAGTATGCCTGAGTACTCCTCAAGATGAGTAACGGGAGGTCTAAGGGTAAATAGGAACCAAGTTAGGATTGGAATTTAATCCTTGCAGGCAGTAGAAAAGCATGTAACCGACATAATGACATTAATACTGTAAGATGAAGCTGGTGGTAAAGAACTTATTGGAGTAGGATAGTAAGGAATCCTTTGGAAATGTTGGAAGTCATGCAAAAAAGGAGAGGATGTCAGGGACATTTTAGGGGAAGAATTAACAAGGGTTAGCTGTGGACAATACCCACATTGACTTCGTGTCTTCAAATCCAAATAACCCAGAGAATGAGGGTGCCCGTAGTGAGAACCAGAGAAGCTATTTTACTAAGAAAATTTCAAACATAAACAATGGTACAATGAAGCCCATGTACATCATCCAGCTACAAAAATCATTGACCCACATATGCCAAGCATTTTATTTATGTTACTTTATATTAATATGCAAAGAGGATAAAAAATTTGCCCAAGAATATACAATTAGTAGGTAGTAAAGTTGGGATTTGAATTCATGTCTATATGGCTTAAACACTCTCTTTCTACAATAGTAAAAGTAGAAAAAGGAGAAGATATAACCTCCAAAAACACCTTCATAGATAGAGTGTTGGCTTGATAAAAGACTTTATCCTTACATTGGCAATGCTGGCACACATACATTATTTAAATTATATATAAAATAAACATAATTTTGAATCAATGCATATTTGAAAATCAAAGTACCCATAATATATACCCATTCCTGACAAATATCTTGTGGATGAAATATCATAGGCATCTTACAAAAGCTTGTTGAATCAAATGCAAGATCATTCATGGGAGTAAAAAAAGAGCAGGTAAATTACATACCTATCATGCCAACTGATTCTGCAGATAAAAACTAAATTAATGTTTCTTCTTTACTGAATTCCAGTAATGCTTAGCATTCTTCTTGAACACTGATTTTGATTTTGGCCCCTTATTTAGATTAATTTAAAGTATAGGGGATCATGTCTGATTTCCATTTTGCCTCTCTCATAGAGCCCAGAACTGTGCTCAACACATAATCGGAACTCAGAATATATTTACGGAAGAATTCAACAAGTTGACTGAGGCTAAGATTCTTGTTTGTTTCTCATCCACTCCATTGCCTATATCAATAGTGAGAAACGTATAACATCTGTCGCAACTGTCATTTTAAATAAATGAGCATCCTGTTGTACTTGTCATGGTTATAGGATGAAGGGAAATGTGTTTTCACAATAGGCCTTGAGATTTGCCTGTGACTGCTGCTGAGGCAACAGAAGGAAGGGAAGGCATCTGGGGTCCTCTGCTGCCTGGCTCCCCTTGGGGTGGTTTTTGAACCCTACCATTACTCTATTGGTTGCTTCCACCTTGGCAGACATATAGGATCCTATGGTAATTTAAATATGGTGACAAATGCCAGGGTTTTCTCTTTATGTCTTATCAATTTTCTATTTTACTAAGGTAGGTGAAATCAGCAGTGACTGTGGAAAGGGAAGAGCATAAGAACAATGTAGCACATGGGGGATAAATGATTCTCATTTTGAAGGTCACTACCCTGGATCAGTTTCAATGAAATGATGCTGTTAAATACAGAGAACTTCTGGAGGGAGAACTTGGAAGTCAAGGAGAAAACTTTGTAAATACTTAGCCACCCGGCTGTATTTCAGAGCATGATTTCTAACCAAGAGCAGGCCAAATTATTTTCCTAAGTATTTCTGGGGGCCATTAAATGTTTATGACAACTTTGTATAATGAAGACCTAAATTTTTATTATGCAGTTTGAAATCACCAGCATGTCCTGTAAAGTTAAATCCAGTACTTGAGAAAAGGCCAGAACAAAGTCTTATGAATTTTACTCATAGAGTCTTAACAGTAAACAAATTAGGAAGATCCTGCAACCATTCTGGAAATCTGCTCTTATCGTGATGCTAGGAACTCCTCATGAGATGAAATTCAGCAAATTCTGATGTTGAAGTTTGGTATTTTGTTAAGAAAAAGATGTGATATATATGTGTGTGTGTATATATGTATGTGTGTGTGTGTTTATATATATATATATATATATATATATATATATATACACACACACAATGGAATACTATTTAGACATGAGGAAAGAGGGTATCCTGCTGCCATTTGTGACAGACGAACTTTGAGCACATTATGCTAGGTGAGATTAAGTCAGATAGAGAAAGGCAAGTACTCTATGATATCACTTAAGTGTGGAATCTAAAAAAGTCAAACTCATAAAAACAAACAGGAACGTGGTGGATACCAGGGGGTGGGGGACAGGGGGATAAGATTGATGTTTCTCAAGAAAACAAACTAGAAAATAAGCTGTAGAGATCTAAAGCACAGTATAATGAATAGAGACAACAATGGTGTACTACAATCATCAAACTTGCTAAGAGACTAAAACTTAACTATCCCATCCACTAAAAAGAAGAAATAATTATGTAACATGATAGAGGTGCTAAATATTGCTACAATGGCAATCATATTACAATATATAAATGTATCAAATTAGCATATCATATACCTTAAATTTGCACAATGTTATATGTCAAATCTATTCAATTTAGAAAAGCGTGTCCTTCCTTATACTGATATATAAATATTGCCCCTGCAACTTTTATCCATTGGCCATAGTCACAAAGCTTTAGGGCCACAAAAAAGCGAGTTTTTTTTTTTTTAATCTTAAGGATTTTTTTCCCTTTAATATAAAAGTATAACTACAGTGGTCCAATGTAATAATATAAAAAAAAGTTCTCATACTAAAAAAAAAATAAAAGTACCATAATACTGTTCATACAAAAACTGTTCAACGAGAATGATTTAAATATATCTGTTCTTTTCCGGATCTGGAAGACACAAATGTAAAATTCTGCAACTGTATTGCTGGAACACGTGTCCAGGAACACTGTGTTCCCCGTTCTCTTCCCCTTGTCCCAGCCCCACCTTCAGAGTCCCCTGAGCTTGGATCATGAGCCAACAGTGTCCCTGAAAATAACCATAGCCAAATGTTTACCCAATGGAAGTCATTATTCAGTGAGCTGCTGCTTACCATGAACTATGAAAAGCACAAGTTTTAAGCCCAGCCAAGATTAAATTCAGACGGAGGGCTTCCCATCCCCTGATTTGCTACTAGAACTCCTTTTGTTGGACCCAGCTTTGGACCCCACTTTGGCTTTTTTTCCTGGGGACCATGGGGGTTATTTTGGTGATTGTAGGCCTGGATTGCCAGATCCAGGCATTCCTGAGCCATTTTGATTTACCCCTGCAGAGTCTCCAGGTCAGCTGGGAGGCTGTCCTCATGGCTGCCGTACTGTTGTTCCTGGGCGATGTTGGCCTTCTTTTGCTTGTGGGCAATCTTAGCGTTGCTGGACAGTTCGGTGTACTGGATTTGATCTGGTTTGATGGCAATGTTATAGCCAGGGGGGAGCAGATGGTGTATTCCAAATGAAAGGATAATTATAAGCAGCTGGATCTTCCAGTTCCCTCCTTTTATTGTTTAGTGAGTCTCGAACTGTCCCACATCCTAAATGAAGCATCTCCCAAATGTTAAGCAATAGGCAAAGGCCTGTAACACCATACATTATCAGAAGAAAGATGGTCTTTTCAGTGGGTCTAGAAATAAAGCAGTCTATCTTATGAGGGCAAGGAAGTCTGCTGCACACATAAAATGGGTGGACTTGGAAGCCATACAGAAAGTACTGCCCTATCAGAAAACCCACCTCAAACACGGTCCTTGCCAGCAGCTGCAGCAGGTAGATTTTTCATGAGCCCATCCTCCCGAATCCGCCGTTGCCCATCATGCTTAGGTTTAGATTGGTTCTGATCTTTATTTTCTTTTTCACTTTCTAATTCCATTTCTGGATACATCGTGGGATCCTTTTCACGGTCCTCTTCCATTTCTTCCAGAGCCCGGTGCTGTTTCCAATGCGTTGCATAGGGTTTGCTCCGATCGGCCTTCTTGTCTGCTTCACTGTGCTCCATTCTGGCAACCTTATGAATGGCATAGCCCAGGTACATCACAGAGGGGTTCGCCACCAGGATGATCTGGAACACACAGAAGCGCGTGTGGGAGAGGGGTGCTAAGGCATCATAGCAGACGTTCTCGCAGCCTGGCTGCTATGTATTGCACACAGATTTGCTTTGCTCGTCGTAATAGATGGATTCTCCTTCTACGGCTGTAAGGACAATCCGGAAGAAGATCAATACAGTGAGCCAGATCTTCCTCACAAACGTGGAGTGGTTGTGGATCTCCTCCGGCAGGGAAGTGAGGAAGCTCCTACTCGTGGTGACTGAATTGGTTTGCCCTGATATCCAGAATTTCTGTTACCCAAAATTTTCTTAGAGAAATGTTCTGCTTACAAGTTTTCCAGATTCCCTTGGTCGGCGGGGTCCCCCGGGGCCGCCTCCTCCGCCGGCTGCTGCCTCACGTGCCCCGCGTCGCCGTTGCCTTCGCCTCGGTCTCCAGCCAAGGCCGAAGCCGCTCCTGCTGCTGACTCCCGCAAGTTTTACAGATGAAAAACTTCTCACTGCTAGACTGACTCACTTATTTTCTTCTCCTGGGTCTACGGTGGGGAAAGGGACTGGGTGGTAGGTTGCTTAGGTAGCCCTCTCTTCGCTTCCCTTCCTTATGCTTTTCCACCGCCACCTTTCTCTAGGTAGCCTTTCCCTTCTCCCTAGAAATGGAGTGAGTAGGGGAGAGGACTGGTGAAACCAGAACAGGTTTACTTGATGGGTAAGACCATGATATGGCACTGATGCTGTCTGGGCTGGATGCTGCTGGAGCCCTATTACTCCTCCAGGTGAGCCTCTTGGGCAGGATCAAAATAACTCCAGGCCAGCTCTCTCCACATTTCCACCTTCAGCACAAGTCCAGCCGCTCCCAGTGCAGCCCCTTTCTGCTCTGCTGTCCTGGACAGCCGGCCAGCCACCATCTCGCCTTTTTGCTTTTTTAGATGTGGGCCTGGTACCAGTCTCTGAAGCTCATAAACTCTAGATTTCCAAGTTAAGCTTTCCAAGTGGCTTTCTTGAAGCTCATCTGTCTCTGCTTGATGTGAGGAATAAGCACAAGTACACTCCTTTCCTGACCCCTGGGAGGGATGGGGTGGCAAACATGCCACAACACTCAAGTAGCTACTTCTGAAGAAATTATCTCCCAAACCAGGCCTGCCTCTTTGTAACATCAACCTCTTATCTACCACTAGATTTTTTTGGCTTGTCTTTTATTCCCCTTATAATTCCTGCATAGAGGATGTATCATCATACTTTGAAATATGAAAGGGGTACTTAGCACCTCAGTTTTGCCTGCCTTCTTTGGGGTTTCAACCAAAACTGAGGCAGAGAGAATTTTGCTTTAACAGCCTATTACACGACTAGCACACTTCATTCTCTCGTCTTCTCTATCCTTTGATCCGCAAGTTCACCTGGATGTCAAATTCCTCTGCGTAGCACTTTCCTCCTCAATCCCTTGTCCATCCTATAATTTCTGCTTGCTGGACTTCATACCTTTGAAAATATCCTACCCTTCCCCCAGTCCCCTTAATAGCCCCTGTCTCTGTTTTTTTCAGCCTATTGTTTTTTTCTTTCATTCTAGAAAGTTCAGGGTGGCTTTGTACAGATCTAAAAGATTATTTTTTAAACCGTTTTTCAAAGGGCTCGTTTGGTTCACTTTTTTTTCCTGTATCCTATTTTGTCTCCTGTTTCCTATTTACTCTGCACATTCACTGCACTTAGGCTCTGTCCTTGGTCAAGATTTGGCCTTGCTCTGAGTACACTGTTACTTCAGCTGTAATCAAACAAGTACTCATTAGACACCTACAGAGTACTTAGCACTTTTCTGGCAGCATGCAAGATCAGGGAAGTTTAGGGTCTGCCCTTAAGGAGTTTCACTTTCATTAGCCAGGACAGAACACATCAAAAGAAATGGAGAACATTCTGTGTGTAAAAATATGTGATCTGACGATGTTCAGGCTTTCACTTGGACCATAAAGTTGGCCTTCATAAAGTTTTAAAAGATTCTGAAATCTCTCCTGATATGTGAAGTCTTCCCACATTTTTCACAGAAGCACTACCTATTGTACTTGGACATTGTTTAACATGTTAGGTCCACAGATGTACCTGCCTTAGCCTTCCACCACTAATATAAATTTTCCCTAAACTTGTACATGAGATACATTTTTAATTTAGGTTTTGTACACATTAATGAATTCATTTTACTTCTAATTACATCTGTGCCTGATATTTAGCATCTAAATTGTTGAGTCAAGAATCAGATTCTTTTTTTTTTCTTCATTCTTTTCCAGCGTGTAAACTTATTAGATGTTCTGGGCTTCGTGATGACGATAATGATGTTAATGACAATAATAATGACACCTCCCATTTGCATTACACTTTCCAAAGTACTGTCACGTACATTATCTTATTTCATTCTAAAATAAACCGAGATGATTGTGACTACTTTGTTCATGACTGAACCTCTTACAGCCCATAATGGCCCCTGTGCCTCCCAGTTGCTCTGCTGCAGACACTCCCTAGAGAGCTACAGCCCTGAGTTCTGCTCCGGTAAATCTACAGGCTCGCAAGCCCAGTTGTTCACGCTCCTCTGACCCAAACTGCAAAGCTGTTGATTTAGCTCCCATTTTTGCTCTTCACCTGTTTTCTAGGGCCTTGCTTCTTGCTTCTTGGGCCTGCCTTACTTCATAACACAAACTTTGGTTCCACTTTGCTCTGTGCCCTCTAACCAAGCGCCATCACGACCCACTCTCAGTTGCAGAGCTTGAAATCATTCTTGACCCTGCTTACTTAGGGAGGGAGGTCGTCAGTAATTGCCAACAGGAGTGATCTAAAACCCTCAGTTCAGAGACCCTACAGGAGTTACTACTTTCTTCCCACATGGAAGCATGATTCTAGGACACAATACCCTCAGTGAAGTCAGCCCATCATTCTGAATGCCTATGGTCATTGCTGTTTTTAATGTAGATTTGTTGTTGGCACAAAATGAAGTCAATTTTCCAACATTTGTGATGATATTAAAGCATGACCATTGGGACTATGTTAGGTGATGTCCAATTTCCCACTGGCATTTCCTGAATGGTTTTTCTTATGAAACTTGACCGCTACTAGCCCAGCTTTTGTTTCATAAAGGATTATAAAAACAGCTCACTTTGAACCACAGTAGTGCCGAAGACTTGCAGGAATTAAAAACCGAGCAGATAAATACAGGGATGGCAGAAAGCCCCAAGGGTGGGGATAATGATGAGAGATCAGACAGCTGAGTGTTGCCGCTACAGGAAGAATTTGCACACTGCATGCCTTTAGTCTAGACAAGGGTATTTCTATTTCAGAGTAAGTCATCCCATATTTCCTGAGGGAGAACTGTTCGGAATGCTTTTACTTATAAGTTTAGAGCATTACAGGATGTGCTTTTAATTTTGTTATTAAACTATAGGTGATTTGTTATAAAATAGGCAAACCAACAGCACTATGAAGGTGATTTATGTTTAGAGGTTGTAGGAAATATAAATTGATTTCTTCCTTTTTTTTCTTTTTTTACTGTCACTCTATTCCCAGAATAAGTGCATTTTGTGAAAAGAATGGTAAAACAAAACAAAAAAATCTATAAAGAGTTCCTACAGGATGTTTGGAGGACAGAAAAATTCTCTCTGTTGAAGAATTGAACTTCTTTGTCTAATGGCTTAAATCACTCTCCTAGCCAAGCAGCCTGCGCATTGGCTGAGGCAATGTTAAGACTAGGTTGGTGTTGCCTACAAAGCTTAGGGAGCTTGTCAGGGTGGGTGTGCAGCCGGGAGTTTAGATAAGATTTCCCAGGGGTTTTAGTTACTCTTCACTTATTTCAATTTGGCTTTCTCCTTAGCTGGCTCCTACTTAGAGTTTCAAGCTCGTGTTACTATCCTGGTTTTCAGTAGTAGCAAATCCTAAGGTAGTCTATAAAACTGTACTGCTATGATTCACATGGAAAAACATACTTTTGCATCTCCTGCCATGGAGTATGGTTCTAAAATTGGCAATCTCACAAATGCTTTGACCCTTTAGCATTCCAGGCAGTTGGTCTGTCACTTTTCTTTCACTTTATAGCTTTTTAAAAATGGAATCCTGAGTTTGTCAGGCTTGGAGGCTAAAATTCTCTTCAGTAAGTGTGTTTTTTCATAGCATAGTGCATTCATAAATGCTGGTAAAAGAATAACTCTCCCAGAAAAGAACTGTAAGATGGATGTGCTAGATGGAACTCCAATATAATTTGACTCTAAGTGCAACTCAAGGCAATAACTTATCAATTCTTATCACTCATTTTTATATTCATATTTTTTGATATTTTCTTAACTTGAAGGAGTGATTTTTTTCTCAATTTAGACTTTGCTCCTGTCCTAGCAACATTATGCCCATTTCACCTCAGCCACACACATGAATCAGCTGCATCCAGACTCCATGCCTGAACCCTCAATGGTAAAAGTCCTCCCTGTGATCGCAACTCCTGTGGCTGCTCATAGCTACATCCCGCACACCAAGAAAGCGGCTCTTTGACATGACAGCTTCCAGTTGCTGAGCTGTTCCATGCCCCAGCCTCTTTCAGCTACCTTCCATACGGACCCCATAATCAAAATGTAAACTGCATTCACACCACAATCCCTGAGAATTCACTATTCCCACTTGGTCCTTCACCACTCAATTCCAGCTTCTCTTCCCTTCACTCAGCCTCATGGGAAGAAGAGCAGAACTAGGAGACAATGGTCTAGTCCCCTGGCCTGGTCCTTGCACATTTCTGACTTTCTTCTGGGACAGGCTACTCGGAACCTTTACATCACCTCTAGTTGGCTGCATGCTGGCTCCAATGCTCCTACAATTTCTCCTTATGTAATAGGGAAGAACAAATCTGACTCCATATTGGATCTGTTTTTTGTTTTTTTTTTTTACTTTAACCTTTTTTTTCTATTGCTTTTGCTACAAGTTAATCACTAAAGGAATGTTGCCTATAGCTTAAAGTAGACATAATGGCCCATCTCAGGGAACCCTGCCTCTCATGCCTGAGCATTAAGCTAAATTACCTTTGTTTAGCTCACAGGAAACATCCTGACCAGGCCCACTTGTGAATGACTGTAGGAAAGAAGTAATTAACACTTTCCCTCCAGAGTATGGCCAGAATCAGGAAATATTTGCAACAATTTATTGCCTCTTTTACTTTACTTCCTCACCTCCCCCTCTTTGTTCTATAAAAGAACCCGGGCAAGATGTTTCTTTGGGACACTAGTCCACCATCTTCTCCGTCTGCTGGCTTTCTGAATTGAGTGTCTATTCCTTACCTCAACAACTTGTCTCTCTATTTATTGGCCTGTCGTGCAGCGAGAATTATGAGCTTGGGCTCAGTAACAGTCAATGCTCTAAGTGAGAAAACAGAAAAGAGCTGGCATGAATTCCAACAAATTCTTCCTCTCCAATGCTAAATGTTTTCTGTTCAGTTTTTGTTCACTCTCATTTTATTCCTTTCCATAAAGCTTCTTTCCAGGAATACCTTCTCCACTGTGTGCTTTGTCCCATCTGTTGAGTGGGGGCTAAGGGGAAGGAGGATTTAAGTGGGAGAATGGCATGAGTTGGGGAAGAGAATCTCTGCTCGTGACCACAGCACAGGCACCTAGAAAGCATGCCAGGAATGACTGTCACCAAAAAGCAGGGTTTGAAGACTGCTGAAATGAGACTTCTCACAAGATGGGCGCTGGAGTGGACAGGTTTTGCTCTGGCTGTCTGCTTTCAGTCCATCCTTCCTTGGATATTAACACCCTAATGTCTATTTAGGAAATCAACCCATCTTCAGTTTTGGGATTCAAGATACCCACTCCACTCCTGCCAAAAATGGGCAAGAGACCCCAGGTTGTTGGCTGAATTTAATTCATGAGCGAATGACATATGAACTGTTGACCTGATTCATGCTGGCCAGTGAGAGAACATCTCTTTGTTCTTGAGGGCAGGTGCCCAGAGATACTCTGAAGCCTGCTTCTTGCATTTTCCTTTCAATTCCATGAGCAATCCTATGTACTTAAAATTTTTTTCTTTTTGAATTAAATTACCCAAAGTCAGTTTATATTGATGCAAAGAAAGAAATCTAAATGTTATGGGACTTGAATAAGTGAAGGTAACATGGTATTGAAGAAAGGGCATTAGATTAGGGTCAGAACACTTTGGCTCTAGTTCTATTTCTGTTCTAGACAACTGGGATTTATTTGCTCCCATGTTGTTTTACCTAGAGAATGAAGATTCTCAGCTGAGTGGACATATTCAGATTTCTTGGGTATCTTTTTAAAACCATACACACTCATTCTCCATGCATATTCTGTTAAAAGTCTTGCCCCTCTCCTCACCCTTATCATGCATCGCCTTACCATTGAAAATTACAGTCCAGTGAGCCTCCATTCCTGACAGAAGTTATAGCCCTCAGATGTGTTGGATCAAAAAATATTCTACTGGACTAGGATATTTCTAAAGGTTCTTCTAGGGCTAATATCCTTTGAGTTGATGAGATGCTTTTTAAAATATATAACTGTTTTAGACAGGTTATGAAAGAAAATTTAAAGTGAAAGCAGATGGAGACCTATGAATAGAAACAGGAATCAAATCTCAAAAATCGGAGGAAGAGTTGTGAAAGATTTTGGTGTGAGTTGCCTTAAGTACAACGATAAACTTGTAGCAAATATATTCATTAGGACTCATGAGACTCATATTTTAATTCACCAGCACAGAGGGCTTCAATTTTTTGAAAAAAAAAAAAAAAAAAACCACTTAATTTAAAAAAAAACTTGATTTTTGTTAACACACTCTGAGTTTAGAAAATTTCCATTGCACTAAATACTAAGACCATCAATGTGGTCCTATAACAACTAGAATTCAGTGTCCAAAAGAATAGGTTTCTGAGAAGTTTAACCAAATGCTACTAACCTAAAAGAACTTGATATCAAAACTTTCTGAATAATTTGTTATTCATTAATGAAATATATAACAAATGTGATACAAAACAGAGAAATAGTCCAAACAAATAAAATATACAGTCATGAGCTAAAAGGACACCTGAATTAAACATTAGTTAAGATGTTAAAAAATATCTAAATAAAAATTTTTAAAATATTTTTTATGAGTCAACGTTTCTACTCTGCATTACTGGCTTCTTTCGATGGAGAAATATTAAGAATACTGAAATCAAAACCATGGTCACTAACTGCCAATGAGCTTTGACATGATCAGCTCCTAAGAGTCCAATTAAATATTTATAATGAATATACTTTAATTGTCAGTTATTTTTATAGTCTTTCTCTTTAACACACTCACACACACTTAGACCACCACCACCATAGCATTCAGGCCAACAATATTTAACATTGCTCTATTTTGACACTTAAAAGAGCATACTCTTTGATATGATATTCTCTGCCCCTAAAATTGCTTCAGATCATATGGAATAAGCCCATATGCAATTTCTGCAAACTGCTTACCATATGGTAAGTTCCTACTGGAAATTTTTTAATTACGTTTTATCCTTGCTGCATCAATAATTTTGGAGGCTCTTGCATGCATATAATTATGTACATTATAACTTCATCCTCTTCATTGCTTTTTGTATACCTTTTATAAGTTCTTTTTATATAAACAGGTAAGAAACATTTGTTCAAAGAAATGAGGTAATTACAATTTAAAAGTCGATCATGAATCTAACTAGTTCTTTACCTTGGCAGTGAACATCCACTTAGAAAACTTCTAATTATTTCAACAATAATTACATTGGCAGGAGGACAATGGAGTATGAAATTTATGATAAGAATTATACCATTAAACTGTATCTTACCTAAGAAAATCTTTGTGAGAACTGATGCTTTGGTAACACTCTGGCTTATTTCACAGTTGTATCACGCAGTTTGTTTTGCAAGTCTCATTCACTGTTTCATCAAGAGGAGATAAAATACAGTATATAACATGCTGGAAATGCACAGTGAAGGACCAAACAAGAAGCATGATACTTTGTGAGAACATTATATTACTTACTTTCACCCATGAGACACTCAAATTTTGGGTCTTGCTACTTGCTTGACATTGAATAACAAGAAAAGAAGAAAAAAGAAAGTAAAGACAAAATAAACAGAAAACTAAAATAAGTTAACATAAATAAGTTCAAATATGCCAGTAGTAACAATAAATATGGATGAGTTAGGTTTTAAATGTAGGTAGTATCAATTTGGATAAAAAATAAGAGTTAAATTCTATTTATGAGAAATATATCTAAAGCAAAAAGTTAGGTTTAAAACAAGATAACTGTGAAAGATACAACTGACAAACACTTAGCAAAATAACATTACTATCAGATAAAGTAGTAATTTAAGGAAAAAAGTTACTAAAAGAAACAAAAGGAGATATTACACCATGATTTTTTAAAAGTCACTCAACCATATCTTCAAAATATTGTTTGTCAAGTTAAACTGATAGAATTACAAAGATTTTTAAAATCTTAAAAATTTAAAATCTATATTTAAAAAAAAAATCTATATCTTATAGATTTTAGCTCACCTGGTAAAAATAGTAGATTAAATAGAATATATATAGTAGATTAAATAGGATATATATATCTAATCATATCTATATATCATATGTATATATATTCAATTAGTTAAAAATATCTGAAAGTACTAGCTTTGTACCTTTCATAATTGGGACACTTTTTTTTTTCTATTTTCTAATTCTCTTCTTTATGAGTCAGTCAAAGGATTTCTCCTTGTAGATATGACATAAAGACATACCATATATGTCATCTTTTGTGAAAAAGATCTGAAAAATTGGTTATCTTTATGTCACTGGAAACCAGAAATGTTACTCAAACTGAATTGTATTCCATGTCACTTAAACTTGGGCCAATTCGCCTTCCTCAGGAAGCTACTGACCATCAGGAAAATTGCCGACTCTAGGGAAGGGTCAAAATGTCTTCAGTCACCAACACCAATTCTATTACCATCATTCTTTGACGTGTGTGATTGATGTTTTCTCAGTTCATATGCAGTAAAATAAGAAAACAATTTTGTTATTTTTATTCGACTTTCCCTTCCCTTTCCAACTAAATTGCCTTCCCACTTCCCTTCCTAAACTGAAATTATGTGGTCACCAATGATGAACAAGGTGGTACCCACAAGAGTGCCATTGTTTTTAACACTTCATCACCAAAGAGTTTGTCCTATGCATTTCACGCAAAGACGAACTCACTTTTACCCTAAAATGTTTAACCCTGGTTATATTTTATAAGAATGAATACTGGTCCCATATTCTCACACATAATAAATTATAGTCACTTAGTAGTTACTATTAGTTAGAGCCCATTTTACTAAGCTGAAACAGAGATTCAGAAAAGTAAAATGTATGGGGTCTTTCCATACTCCCAGATTTTCATTATTGTTTCTTTTTATCCTTACTACTATCTCTTTTTAAAATCTCTTCTCCACCTTCTGTGTGTCCCACAATGATTTTCAACAGAAAATCATTTTTCAACCACGATGTAAGCCTCTTAATCTCTTCCAAAATTTTATTGTTTTTATTGCTCTGGGAGAGAAGATATTTCCATCTAGAATAGAAGTAATTTCTCAGCTTGATTATCAGACTTGCTGTTTTGTTTATTTGTTTTTTTCCTCCCTAGCATGTCTATGAGTATCTCTCTGTATAAGTCATTGTCTGAATTTTCTATTATTTTATGGAAGTAAAATTACTAGGCAGTAAGAATGAGCATTTTAAAAATTATTGAGATAGTTTGCCAAATAGTTATATTTTCTTTATCTAAACCAACCCATTCCCATAAAAAAGCCAGATATTTGGGAATGATACAGAACAGAATAAGAAACCATATCAATTAAGTATGGCATTTGATGTCATTTTTACTTTCATTGTTATGAAGGCCAGATTTCAGGGGATTGATTCTTCTGAGGCATTTGCTCCTAATTGAAGACACACAGCCAATTGTTGGAAGGTAGCACTGCGTATTTGCCTTATGTTGTCATGTCTGTCTAGCTCAAAGGTATGTCTTTCCACTTAAATAGACTATAATTTGTCTAGGTATCATTATTAAGTACTTTTCCCACCAAGTCTCAAATGCTATTGATTGCATGAGGCTCATGAAGATTAATGCTTTCTATTCAACCAAAATCCATTAAGTTAGACATTTAATATTCTCTATATAAAAACTTATGTAAGACTTTGAAAATTTTTTTAATAATAAAATGAAAAATAATTATTAATGACCTCTGTAAAGAATGTAGCAATATTTACTATATTCTACCTGTAGGAGTTTCCATTGAATTATTCTATGGTTGATATTCCAGGCATCAAGCAGCAATCCTCACCCTTTCAGGAAAGAATCAACCCACTATTGACTAAAGTTCACAGAAGGCCAAGATAGGACAAATTTGGAACCATTGTTTTTTCTTCCTTGTTTCTCTCTGTTCTTTCCATTAGAATCATGGCTGCCTTCACACTCTTCCCTTTGCATATATAGTCCAGACTATGAGCTGGTAGGTTTATATACAGTTTTCTCTGTTGGCTGTACAATCTCTCAAAACCAGATTCATGTTGAAATCTCTTAATTTCTACAATTAACATTGTAGCACACATTATTCTAAATATTTAAGTGAATTAGTCTCATTGTAAAAGATGTGATAGTAGAGTGAAGAGCTTAATGTATAATGCAGGAACAAATATAACTATGCATTCATGAAATCACAAAGAAGGAAACTATACATATATGTATACACAAATTTTTCCCAGGTTGTCTTTTTGTTTTTGCTAGTATACTATATAAAAGTTTTAAGAGCAAGTTCTTTTACTCTAAACTTTTCTTAGCATAAAATTGCAAAAATTAGAAGGGCCAAAATCAAAATGCAATTTAATTTTTTAAAAGTCTTCTAAATATTTTACATGTGACATTTTAATTTTTTTTTAAATTAATTTATTTATTTTTGGCTGTGTTGGGTCTTTGTTTCTGTGCAAGGGCTTTCTCTAGTTGTGGCAAGCGGGGGCCACTCTTCATCGCGGTGCGCGGGCCTCTCACTATCGCGGCCTCTCTTGTTGCGGAGCACTGGCTCCGGACGCGCAGGCTCAGCGGCCATGGCTCACGGGCCTAGTTGCTCCGCGGCATGTGGGATCTTCCCAGACCAGGGCTCGAACCCGTGTCCCCTGCATTGGCAGGCAGACTCTCAACCACTGAGCCACCAGGGAAGCCCGACATTTTAATTTTTAATGCCATTTGGATTTCCTTACTTTCATCCATTTTCTTAATTGGATTCAAAGAGACTGTATTTTATCCAATATCTGTTTACATCTTTCAAAAATTCCTGAATCATCTTCAAAATGCACTCAAAGGATGACCTTAATGATCAAAAAGATTTCTTTCTCTTCTTCAGTTTAAGTGCATAGATATACATTTCACTTTGAATAATATCAAGCTTAGAAAAGAGAAGCAACTTCTTTCCTTCCTACTTGGGGGAATTTTGGCTTAGTACAGTCTTTTGTGGAGTTCTAAGAAATTTTCTTCGACAGAGCATGGAAGAGTTCTTGACATAGCATCCTTCAAATGAATTTCATGTTGCTCTAACTCTGACAGCCTCAGATAGCCAGCATCATGGCCACACCACTGCATTGCTCCTGTAGCTAATATATATAGTTTTTTATAAGATCAATGAATAAGACATAATGAAAAGGGAATCAAGCATGTAGAGTTTTAGGGGGGATGACAGATAATTTTAAATAGAGTAGTAAATTCTGAAGAAGGTAAAGGAGTTAGACATCTAGATGTCTGGGAACAGGGTGTAGAGGCGGAGGGAACAGCTAGTGGCAAGGATACAATTATCTCTCATCATACAGAATTATGCAATTGTTTTTTATTAGAATTTATAGTGTATACGCACTCTCACACACATAGTTTATCGTGTGTATTGGGGCTGTATTTGAGGAAAAGGGTTTTTCTTTCCTTGCTGTGGCAGATGGTTTTACATGTTGCTTTGTAAACATGGTGAGGAAGACAGGGTAATTCAGAAGACTTTAACATCTGCATGCAACACAGATTCCTGGTCTTCTTCATTGCACATTAAGAGCCTCCGAGAACCATTTGGAAGACTGCAAAGACAGACACCAGATTTTCCTTGCCTCAGCACTTCTTTTCATTAAACTAGAAAGTTTTCCAGCTGCTAGTGCTGAAAAGTTATCCTTAGGGAGGTATTTCTTTCAAAGGGAGCAGGGTTTTCTTGAAACCACATTCACAGATTTCTATTCAGTACAAGAGAGCTAAGAATCAAAAGAATCAAAAGAACCAACTCAATTTTCCATTGACAAATGATCGAGTCCACAAGTATTTTAGACGATTAGATTCTCAAATTATTTTCAAATATTATCTCCACAAAAACTAATTCACTCTAGGGCTTCCCTGGTGGCGCAGCGGTTGCGCGTCCGCCTGCCGATGCAGGGGAACCCGGTTCGCGCCCCGGTCTGGGAGGATCCCGCGTGCCGCGGAGCGGCTGGGCCCATGAGCCATGGCCAATGAGCCTGCGCGTCCGGAGCCTGTGCTCCGCAACGGGAGAGGCCGCGACAGAGGGAGGCCCGCATACCCCAAAAAAAAAAAAAAAAACAAAACTAATTCACTCTAATTTGATGGTGTCAGTATTTTTTAAAAGACCAAAATTTAAAAAAAAAAAAAAAAAAAACAAAGACTCTCTTCATTTCCAGCCTTTTTTTTTTTGGCAATACTGGCCATCTTGCTGTTTCTATTAAGCTGTTTCCTGTTCCCAGAATGTTCTTCACCTAATCCATCCAATCTAAACTAGCCATTAGTTATCACATTGCATCTTATTTTAATTCTTAAAACATTTACCACAGTCTGGTATATTTTATTTTATCTGTTAATTTACTTATTTGTTTATCTAATCTCTGTTTCCCTCTTCTCCACATTATTTGCTTCCATACTCCATGTACCTAGAACAAGGCCTGGCATATATAGTATGTGCTTAATATATATATTTCTCAAAAGATAGAGATTATTACAATAGTCTGAAATAATGAATAAACTTTATCATTATAAACCTAGAAAAAATAAAATCATCAGATTAAATATCCTATATTTTGTAACATTTTATTAAACATTTGTAGAACTTAGAATTATTCATTCATTTTAATCATCTTTAAGATGGAAAAAATATAAGATTTTAATATATTATAAGGAACAATATATGTACACCATTGTGGAATGAACAAGTGAGTCCTGTAGAAATTATTGATGATTTTTTTGTAAGACAGAAAAATGTTTTTAACCTTTTCTTATAAGAGAGTTAATCAGAAGATTTATTTTTGAAGTAAAAAGCATATATGACTGTGATATTTTGATGGCTCAGGTGAAAGTCAAATGCCCCCGTATGACTAGCAGAATTCTGCTGCACAGGTTAAAAAAGATTTTTGAGGGAAAACAAAAAACAAATAACCCCCAAAGGTCAAAAATGGCATTTGTATCAACAGCTCTCAGGGGAGAAACTGGAAGTTAAAAATAAATCATTGATAGCATACAAGGCAAAACTTAGATACAACAGAAGATAAGTGGAATGAAATTTCTTCTTTCTCCATCTCCATCTGTCTGATATCTGAGATTAGATTTTTTTAAAGCAGTGAATTCATTTGTCTTCAATTAAAAATGAATATCAAAAAGGAACTATGAAAATTACTGCCAAATTAACTGGTGCTAAGGAACTAAATCTAGGTGCAGAAGAATGAGGGAAAAAAATATTCTGTTTCAACCTTAGACAGAATTTTTTTTTAGCAAAATACAGAATTATAATATAAAACATGAATGCCGAAATCATGATTTATGCAATTTGGATTTCCAGGTATGTTTCCAGTCTTCTGACCTTCAAACAGCAGCACCTAAAGAAAAATAGAGCTCTGGTTTCCCGTAGGCAAATTATAGCCACCTAACTTCAAATTCTCCCACATACGCTTCTCCCAAAGACATTTATATGAACAAAAAGAACAAAGGCAATCACCCCTAACCTATGACAATAGCAGGGAGGTAGAAATTTTTGAAAATTTTGATTCACATTTAAGTAAACATTCTCTAGATTACCAACCAGGGCAGAGGGTCAGACAAGGATTGTGCAGAAGAGAGCAGAATACAATAGGATCCTAGTAGGAGTAAAGTAGAGATAATATTGACTGTGATTTATCCCCAGTAAAGGAGGGCTGTATCTTGAGTGGGTGAATATTGAGAAAATATCTGAAGTCTGGTAGATGAGAGCACTGACAATAGGGGAGTAAAATGAAGTCTTCTTACAAAGCACATAGGACCAGCAAAGGCACTCTTGGTAAGGCACTGCTTTTGGGGAAAGAGAATGACAGTTTTGTTGAGACAGCACTTCCTAGAGGCTTAGTGCTGAAGAGGAAGAAGTAAACATCTAGAGATAATGGCTGTATAAAAACAAAATATTATCCAAGAATAGAGGAAGAAAGACGCTTCCCAAAAGGTACCCTTGGCTAAAGAATTTGCATTTCGCATACAATAGTGCTCTTGAATTAAGAAGCCAAGTAAGCCGCATATGTTCAGTTCAAACCCATCTTTCTCAGTCTGTAGAATGACCTTTTATTCCTTATGCAAGAAAATCCAATGCAGCTAAAAATAAACAAGCAAAATTCCCATCATCTATACAAAATGACTGTTAAAAAAAAAGAGAAAATGAGAATGAAAAGTTTGGGGTATGTAAAAGACACCAAAAAATAGTTGGAAAGAGAAGAAAAACTGTAACACGACACTGTCATGCACAATTCACTAATTCAACCGTTTATCCTTATTCTTACCGCCTAGTCCTGGGTTGTCCACCAGAGTCTCACTTCCTTGGCAGATTCACAGTTCTTTTTTTTTTTTTTTTTTTTGATAGTGCAAAAATCTCCTCTTAGCTTTTTAGCCCCTTATCACTGCTCCAGCATGGTTTCTTAGAAAATCATTCCAAATGTACATAACTTTGGAGTTGGTAAATGCCTCAAAAGGATGCCTGAAAGTGGAAATTGTGCACACTGTGTCACGGTCACATCTGTGTGATATCTTTTTCCTGAAGTCACGGTTACCTTGGATATTCTGTGATGTCTTCAAATAGTTGTCTTTTTATGCTTTTTTAAAAATCCTGCCTTAACAGGTGTTTATGATGGGAGAACTGGTTTGATAGCAGTTACTGCATCACAAATCAAAGTGGAAGTTTATCCTACTGTATTTTTTCCTCCATAACACGCTACATACTGTGTATTTCCTTGTTTATTCATTTTGTGTCTCCTTAATGTAGTGCCTTGAAGGTAGGAACTCAGTTTTGTTCACTGTGTAGTCCCAAAGCTTAGAAAAATGGCTGGAATAAAAAAGGCATGCAATAAATATTTTCAAAGGAGGGAAAAAAGGAAGAAACCAGCTTGTAGTTCTCCTAATGATTCTTTCATCCAGGTACACACCTGGGAAACTTGATTTAAGGACTTCTATTTATCTTCTTTGATCAATATTTTTAAACTTCTCCTACTCCCCAGCTCTGCACAACCAATTAGCTACCAAGTTCTGCTAATTCTATATTTTTAATATCTTTCCAATATGCTCTTCCCTCTTCATCCTTGCTGTCTCAAGGATGAAGGATGAAGGATGCTGTCTCATCATCTCTTGCCTGGTTACTAAGTAGGTCTGTTCATTAATGCCGTACTTCTACTTTTCCTTCTGATCATTCTGTCTTTCCCTGACATACAGTTTTTGGTGTTTTTCTCAAACACAAATATTATATTTCAGGAGTTAAAAAATATTTTAAAATGTCGCTGGCTCAACAAAAGGATACAAGGATAAATACAAAACTTTTATTGTCATGGAATACAAGGACCTTCAAACACGTCTTACCGTGACAACTAGATATCTTCAATAAACATTGAAATCATCATAATGTTCATCTTAAAGTGTCTAAAAATCCGAGAACATAAGCATGTCACCATGATTTTATGCATAACTCTTGATGGCCAAAAATGACTTAGAGGTATGACAGACTGTAGATATTAAGGATGAGACTGAAGAAGAAAGCAAGATATAAGCAAAATATGTAAATATATGCTTTTGTTGGTAGCAAACAAAGTTTCTATTCATATCTAGTTTTTGGAATTTTTGAAGACTTACATTAAACTATTAGGACTTCTTATACTAATAAACTATTAGTATTATTTTATTTCTTGACTATTTACTGAGATACCTGCTCTATGTTCATTGCTCTGATTCCTTAGGACATAAATATATATTAGATCATTTTCTCTCTCAAAGGGAACAGGGAGTAGTGACTCCACATAATCGATTAGTTAAAGTAAATACTGTGTTGTGCTTATTTTCCATTTTTTAATTTAAAATGTTATTTTTTAAAATGTGAGCAAAATATTTAAGATCCTTAATGAAGTATTCTTTCATCAGTCATCAGCTTCTACATGTAATGGTGGATTTAGCACTTTCTATCTGATTATCCAAACTTATAGGAAACCATAACAAGTCAAATTTTCCATGGAGACTGTAAGAGGAAAAAGACAATAGAATTTGGGAAACAACTGCTTTGAAAGGGACAAGCAAAAGGGGCATTGAATGAGTATTAAAAAGGAAAAGGAAAGGAATGTAAACTTTGTAAGCCTCGGTTTTGTTATCTGAAATATAGAAATAATATATTTAACTTGTATAATCATTGAGAAGAAAAGAAGATTAATGCAAGGAGACCTGTTAGTGTGACACTCAATGTTTAGTAAACACTCATAAATACTGTTGTTTTTGTTTGATATAAAACAACAATAATTTGGTGCTTAAGGAACTAAATCTCTAGCTAAACCATAAGCTAACTTACTTATCACCAGTGGTGCCTGAGATACCAATTCCTTGCATCATTGCTCATCTTATTTACTTAAATAGAAAAATGAAAACACAGAGATGATATATACGTTTAAAATTTGAAATTTAACAGATGATTTGTTTCAATGCACTTTTACCTATAAGAGACACAATCCAAAGAGTCTCCTCCACTTTTCAAAACATTCCCTTGGTCATTTAATTCATGAGTTATTGTGATGTTCTCTGAAAATGAGTGGCATGAGAATCGCAATGAAAAATTATAGGTCTCGGGCTTCCCTGGTGGCGCAGTGGTTGAGAGTTTGCCTGCCGATGCAGGGGACACGGGTTCGTGCCCTGGTCCGGGAAGATCCCACATGACGCGGAGCGGCTGGGCCCTTGAGCCATGGCCGCTGAGCCTGCGCGTCCGGAGCCTGTGCTCCGCAATGGGAGAGGCCACAACGGTGAGAGGCCCGCGTACCGCAAAAAAAAAAAATCATAGGTCTCATCAAAATGAATAATACAAAATGTAGGAGGCAGAAGCATCAGGGCCAGGGAGCTATTTCAGATCTATTTACTTTGTGATATTTTGTTTTATCTGAGAGGTCTCACAGGCTTTGCCTTTACCTAAGAGGGGAGGTAGAATGTCTAATGATACCGATCAACACCCTTTTCAGGGCTTTTCTGACTTATGGGCACTTTATGTTAATTGAGATTTTGCTGATGGCATATTTAGACACCCACTACAATTTTTTTTAAATATTTAAATCAAGCCAAACATAAGGCTTCAGGTGGTAGAAGTATTTCAGGAATGACAGCACCAAAGGAAAAATAATTAGCAAACCCTTTCATGACAGCTAATTTTCACTGGGCCATGTGCAGTTTATTTTTGTACCACCAGATACCCCCTTCAGTGCAGTCTTATTTTTATTTACATAGTGAAGTTACTTCTAAATTTAGCAGAGGTCTGTCAATTTGTTCTAATTTTGTTGAGAGAAAATTTACCAGTGTCATGTGGCAGCCTCTTCTGCCCCATGTATCCAAAGGTCTCACTTGCTGAGGTAAGTTGGTCTAACATCAAAGCTGGAAATAGCAGACCTCTCCCACAAGCTCACGAGGGGAAGGCTTTGCTATTCAGCTCATTTTGAGATCTGATCATCACCCACTGGCCAAATAAATCACGAGCTGAATTACTCAGTTTGGTAAAGTATTTCCAGCTAGTGCAATCAATGAAGATTTTCCAAAGCTACTTACTAAATAGTGTTTTTCCTAAATTTCAGATTTGCAGTGGACTTTGCCCAAGATAGTCAAACAATTCTGATGGAAAATTTCCTCTAAGCTTTGATTTTTGAGTATATTATTTCTAAGGAGAAAAGGAAGTTCTAAGTCAATAAAAAAAGAAATTGTTTTTCATTACAAAGTTATTTTAATGATTAGTTATGCCATAATGATGATGTGAACAAAGCCAATGAACATATAAAAAGGAACTCGATTCCATTGTAATCGGGGAAACGCAAATTAAAACTGAATGAGGTAATATACACCAGAATGACTAAAATAAAAACGATAGACAACACAAGTGTTCAAGAGGATGTAGAAAAATGGAAACCATCAGTGGGAGTGTTAAATTGGTGCAACTACTAAAGATGCACATTCCGTAGCCTCTCAATTCCACTCCTACGCATTCACCCAGCAGAAAAGTATATGTATACTGCCCACCCCAAAGGACACATGCAACAGTGATCACAGCACTGTCAACCTCTAACCTTTTGGGGTGATTCTTTCCCTGACCTTGGGTAGGTGTTTTTACATGCGAATGCTGATCAGTAAGCAGCTGAATGTTCTTGGAGAAGTTCTCTGCAGATCTCCAGGCTTCTTTGTACAATTCTCCTTTCCTATACTCTGTCCTACTAACTGGAGCCACCTCGTTCTGCCTGAGCTCTCAGCTCCATGTCCTCAATGGGGGTCATCTCACAGGCTCTTTCTCGGTTTCCTCTATCTGCACCATGACCTGGAAACTCTCTAACGTTGTAAGCTGGAGCAATTAGAGAGGCATATCATTTGCTTTCTGTCTTTCAGGGTTCTGTTCCAATGTCTTGAAAACTGTTTTTTTCATATACTTTGCCCATTTTAAAAATCAGGTAGTTGGGTAAATCCAGTTCCTGTTACTCCATCTTGTCCAGGAGCTGACATCCTTAGGAATACCATTTTTACCTGAAAGAAACAAGTGAGGGCCAACCTATGGTTCTTTGGGATTGAGTGTTTGGCAAATATTTTCTGTAGAATCATCCAAGTGAGCCTGTAACTTCAAGGAAAGCAACTGACAGCATCTGTTGTCAATGATAACATCTGAGCTTTCAAGCAAAATTTAGAATTTTAGAAAATGTGTATCTGCCAACGTTAGTCTGACAGCACCTGGCCACATGAATACTTCCCTAATGAAATCAGTGATCTTATGTGATTTTTGTATATTGTATGATGAAAAGTGTCAATTTGGGGGCTTCCCTCGTGGTGCAGTAGTTGAGAGTCCGCCTGCCGATGCAGGGGACACGGGTTCGTCCCCCGGTCCAAGAGGATCCCACATGCCGCGGCGCGGCTGGGCCCGTGAGCCATGGCCGCTGGGCCTGCGCGTCCGGAGCTCCTGTGCTCTGCAAACAGGGGAGGCCACAACAGTGAGAGGCCCGCGTACCGCAAAAAAAAAAAAAAAAAAAAAGTCAATTTGGGAAAGGCTGCATTACTCACTGCACTAATATTTTCCAAATGACCAATGCATGATATTACAAAATCTTGCGTGGGTACAGCATCTATTTTAAGTACAAGATGGACAAATGGATTTTAATGTAACATCACTGATATGGTTGCAAATTCTACACTTAAGTTTTAAGGAACTACCACTTCTTGAGTTTTGGTATAATATTAAAGATGAATATTCACAGTTATTTGAAAAGACTATTATAATATTCTTCTCTTTTCCAAATTTGTGACCAGATTTTCTTCATATTCTTCAATAAAAAATATGCTGTAACAGACTGAATTCAGAAACAGATATGCAAATCCATTTACTTTCTATTAAGCCAGACATTAAACAGACTTTCAAAATGTAAATCAAAGTCAGTCTTCTCACTATATATTCTTGTTTTAGAAAATATGCTAATTTTTCATAAAAAATAAGTTATTTCTGTTAACTTGAATTGGATATATTATTGTAATTTTTGAAATGAATTAAGAAGTTTTAATTTTCTTAAATTTTAATTCCTATTATGGTAAATATCAAGTCATACCGCCATGTAAATTAAAGCCTTTGGGGAGCTCCAAAATCTTTAGGTGTGTAAAGGGTTTTTTTTTTTTTTTTTTTTGTGGT
>NC_041223.1:19957435-19973351 GCF_002837175.3 Physeter macrocephalus | reverse complement strand
GTTGTGGCCTCTCCCGTTGCGGAGCACAGGCTCCGGACGCGCAGGCTCAGCAGCCATGGCTCACGGGCCCAGCCGCTCCGCGGCATGTGGGACCCGCCCAGACCGGGGCGCGAACCCGTTCCCCTGCATCGGCAGGCGGACGCGCAACCACTGCGCCACCAGGGAAGCCCTGAAAGGGTTTTGAAGAACAAAAGGTTTGTGAACCCCAGGTGTGGAAAACCACAGGTTAGAAGACTTCTCTACAACTTTTTTTCTTATTGTTTCTTCATTTAAAATTCTCTTCCCAATCTTCTGCTTTCTGTGTCAGTCCAGCCCTTGGTTCTTCTGTAGTCTGCTACTCTCATTAACACCCTGGCTCTCTTAACAGGGTCCTGCCCTGATGCCCCTCAAGATTGAGAATTTATTTCTATATCCCACTCTCCAAATCCAGGCATCAGCCACTGTTGCTCAAACTACTGCATGCAGTTGTGGGCCCACCTGATCTCTGTCCGTTGGTCCCCTAATAGGTACATGTCTGACTCCATAGCATTGTGTTCCTTCTCTTTACTTGTTGTGTGAATTGCATTAACCAGACATCTCCAAGGGCCATTTTGGTTCTGTGTTCTTACTGCTTGCTATGAATCTGTCTGCCTTTTTCTGAATTTCAGATGTTGTTCCCTACTTTGCCAATAGAGATGAACTCCTAATTTTGATAGATAAAAATATTTGCATACCTCCATGAAATGTTTGGATTTAAAAGTATTTCCACAGAAGAGTTGTACATCTTTAGTGGATCTCTAGTAGTAAAATATACCTTCCAGTAGTGCTGGGCATGTACATAATGGGAATAGAAAGCTGTCTGGGGATATGGGAAGTTTCCTGGTGCTTTATAAACCAAACACTTGTGTACTCTGCCTATGTGAAACTTCTCCTTGCCTGTTCAATTGCAATGATACAGAACTTATGTTGGACTTCAAGTAGTAGATGCTCAGGACTCCCAAGCATTTTGTATATTGTAACAAATAGCTGAAAGACCATAATCTTGTATTTCTTGTTTAAATTGTTTGCCAAAGTCCCTTACTTTTGAAGTGTTGTCTCTAAAACTTTCCATGCCATCTTCTTGTCCGACAGGCTCACAATCTCTCCCTTCAATTTATCCCAACACTGACAAAATTTATTACCCAGAAGAACACAATGTTGTTTCTCTGAAGTTACTTTCTATCCCATCATTTAGAAAAAATATTACATAAGATCAATTCTTGGGGTTGGTTGAGGGAGAGGAGGTAGGGAAGAAGAAAATCATTTAGAGTTTTCCATCCAGATAGATATCCCATTCTATGTTGCCCTGAAAGAAAAAAAATTCTCAGGTTTATGAAAGGGTAAATTGTCTGCTTTTTTCCCCAAATAGATGCAATGTCATGAGAGTAAACATAAAAAATTTTTTTAAATCTCTTGCTATAACTTGCCCCTGGTGCTCCTTGACTGTGTTGTAGCTGTGCAAAGAGTAGATTAAGAAGAGTAGGATTTCCTGAGGAAGTGATTTCCTTTCTAACTTCGTCACTGTTAGTGTTTCCCTCGTTGTTTGAGAGTCTGGCAATCTCGGGATAGCAGATCAAGTGGTATTTCATTAATGAGTAGTTTTCACTTGGCATATGGCTCCATGGTTATTAGCTAACAACACAAAGTAAAGTACTCACAAACCAGGTTTATCATCATGTGCTCCTGTTACTGGGGCTAGTTTTCAGTAAACGAGGCTCTCACAATAATTGCTTGGAGCTAGTAGCTGTGCTCCCTTAACTTTAAAGATTATTTTTTAATCTTTAGTTGGTGTTTCCTTCAATAAATTTATTCTCGTTTTTACTCTGTCTAATGTTGTCTCCATTTAAAATAAAAAAAGGAAAAAAATAAACCCTTAAGCACATCCTATAAGTATATTGTCCAATTATTCCAGTTTGAAAAGAATGACACGCACCTGTTTTTGACACGTTTGTGATGTTGATAGCCTCCGTGGGTATCTAATAATATGCTTAGACTATTAAATCAAATTTGTATTCTGTGAAAACTCTCAAAATTCAGTATGTCACTTCCTTAAGAATATGTTCAGGTACTCCTGTTTCCAATAATATGGCAGATTAGTCACACAAAATAATCCTCCAAAGTGCTGGTTGTGCCTGAACAAACTAAATTGCTGAAAAAATTTTTTGTTAAAATATATAAAACACCTTCCTAAATGCATTTTTAATTTATGTTTTTCAGTGGTTGAAGAGAGTATGATGATATATAGGAACATTGTTTCTAAATACATGGGCATATGAGATTGTTTAAAATTGTGTAGTGATAACAAGTAAAATGAAAAATATAGAAATATCATTTAGATGTATTCCTCTTCAAATCATTTTGTATCAGATTTTGATACTAAATATATGTATGTGTATGCATGTACTTATAAATGAATAAATAGTGGCTTCAAATGTAAAGGTAAAAGAATAAAGAACTATAAACTTACGTGATTTAGACAATTTACTTTTAAAGATACAGTTAAAAATTTTTCACTGCATATGATCACCTTATTTTACTTTCTTCTTCAAAGAGCCTTCCAAATATTTCAATATTGGTTTTGGAAAATTTTATGTATTAAAACATTTATGTCTGAGAATGTGCATTTATAAACTCTATGAATGATTCCTTGGGACCATCTGAATATTCATTTCTAATAAGCAAAATGCATGTAAAATTTATTGTAGAATGAACTTTAAAATTTCTCTAGATACTCTTTGGAGAATGTAAGTCATTTACTTTTGTAATTACTGTAGGATATTGGTATTATTCAGTAAATTGTTGTGGTTTTCTTTTCAATGAAATTCCTCTGTAGAGTGTTATTCTAGTAGTATGCAAATGTGCACACCAAAGTGGATTGAGGAGACAATAAGTTTTCACTAGAAGGGAGATACTGAAATAAGTTACCTGTGACATTTCTCTGTCAGAAGGTGATTGGGGAGGTAAAAGAACAAAGGCAAATTTGCTGTTAAGATAGCAATGACCTGCTTATTGCAAATAAGTGTAGAAAATAACGTAAAGCATAACAGAAATTACCAATTGCCAGCTCATGGTGGTTACCCAAACCTCAAAATATTATACTCAGTACCCAACCACCAGGAGCTAAATAAATCTTTTGGGTGAATGAACAAATGTGTGCCTGCATGCAAAGGAACTAATCTACAGTTGGGCCATTTGCAACCCCTCCAAATCTTTATAAGGGAAAAGAATGAGAGACAGAGAGAGAAAGAGAGAGAGAGAACAGGAAAGCAACACCTTTCCATTTTATCAGAAATCCATGTGTTCCTACTGCACCAAAGCCTTGATCATTTCAATTACATTTTTTCTTCTCAACTAATTGTGACAAAAGGTACAACTTATTGGGGGATTACTGTGTGCCAAACAAAGGAAAAAATTAAGACAAAGGTAGAGAAAATGGGGATGGGGATTGAAGAAGACTTATTTTTATTTACAAAAATATATGAACAAATATATTTCACAATTATATGAACAAAAGAGGTAATAAGGAAATAAGAACAGATACGTAGATTCTTATTTTCCCGTTAAGTTACACGCTACCGTCAGGTAGCATTCTAAGCTATGTTTCTTCATATTTCTCTCCAAATATAGATCACCCTGAAATTTTAAATGTATATATTTTAGACATTGTAGGTGATATCAAAAGATCATAAGACAACATTATAAAATGGAAATATTCAAATAGACTCTATGAGAAAACAAATGTTTTAAAGTTGAATAAATATATTTGATTGTTTATTATGCACTGAGGTTTATTAGAACTTTAAATATATTTGCTCATTTAATGCTCACAATAAACAAATGACTTGACCATAATCATTATTCCTACGTTACAGATAATAGGGGCAAAAATTTAAATAATGTGTGCAAAGTTTTGTTGCTAGTAAGCAGTAGAGTTAGGATTCAAACCAGGCAATTTTGCCTTTACTGCATGTGTCTCCCTTCTCCATTTATATCACCTCATTTATTCACTTAATTTTTTATTGCATACGTAGGACAGTAATGATCATCCTAAGAGGCCAATCAGAACCTGAGGCCAGAGAAATGAGGTGATTCACGGAGGTGCAGTCAGATGGGTACGGGGCTGGGAATGAAACTCCCCTTTCCTGACTCTCAAATGTGGGCTGATTTTTCTTCTGAGCAGCCAGAGGTTGAAGTGTGATTCTCACAATGAGTCCTACTTCTTTGTGATATTTGTCAAGATAGATTTGTCTGAATGTAGAGAATTATTAAGGTCTATTCAAATACAAATGTAATACTGAGTAGAATAAATAAAACAAAAACCTCGTTAGACAATACTTATGAAATCTGTGTAACTTGAAACAGTGATGCCTTTAATATAAATGCTTAAATTTCCGAGCCTCTGAATCCAATGACAATTGCATTAATACTAATACTCAAATCCAGAGAGTTCCGATGTTCCACTAACCCATGCGGGAAGTCCGGACCCTTTCCGTGTTCCCGTCCTGAAAGTTATTTCTGGGAATTTCCAGTGTTCCATTTAAGTATGTGTCCATGAGCTAGTCTATCATTAGTCACTTATTAGGGGTAGTCAGCCACCACTGCTCAGTGTCAGTCCCTGTCAGTTCTCCCACTGCAAGGATAAATGCTCTGGTGGCAGGGCGGGGGGTGGGGAGTGGCCCCTTCCTCTATGCTGAGCTCGATTGGGACTCTTTCACTCACCAGTTGTATGATCTTGGGCGATTTCTTAACTTTCCTGGTCGCCATCTCTTCATCTATAAAATAAAAGGGAAGAGATCATTACCTATGTCCCTTACAGTTTAAAAATCCTAGTTTTGGGGCTTCCCTGGTGGCTCAGTTGTTGAGAGTCCGCCTGCCGATGCAGGGGACGAGGGTTCGTGCCCCGGTCCGGGAAGATCCCACGTGCCGCGGAGCGGCTGGGCCCGTGAGCCGTGGCCGCTGAGCCTGCGCGTCCAGAGCCTGTGCTCCGCAACGGGAGAGGCCACAACAGTGAGAGGCCCCCGTACTGCAAAAAAAAAAAAAAATCCTAGTTTTATCTTGGATTAAACTGGGTGGGGTGGATAAAATTAGCATATATAAAGAAAGCAGCTCCCACTCAGCTGGTGCATAGTAAATCCTCAAAATAAAATTAACCCACTTTCTCTTTTCCCTCCTTACTCTTTCTTCTTTCTTCCTTTCTACCTTCTTTCCTTCCCTCCTTCTTTTCTTCAGGTGTGAACTGGAAGATAAGCACTGGAGGATGATGGGAAGGGTGGGTGGGCAGGTGAGCATTAGATATCTAGTAGACTGCAATAGACCATAGACTACTCACTTGATTGGAATTTTAGAATATGCTACTTTGATCCTAACGGAAAACTGTACAAAATAAGTTTAAAAAAATTCTTAACCATCTAACAAAAGGAATATTCTCTTTAGCAAGTCACCAATGTAATTACTTTTGTAGCTTTAACTTTTAAGAGTCAAATCCAGATGTATTCTCTAAAATGTACCCCTGATTTGACACATCAAATATCCAACATGAACATATCAGCATAAAATATTAATGTACAACTGGTAATTAGTGTTTTTTATTCCCCATTGAGTGGCCTTTCTAACCAAAGATCAAACACTATGACTGCAGTATGCTCTCTTTCTCACCAAACCCCTCATTCATCAGCTCAGAGAGAGCGCAGTTAAATCCCATTCCTGTTCCAATTCTTATCAGTTATGCTCTTTCTTTTAAAGTGGGATCTAAGTCCACTTAGAAGACTGAATAATATTTTTATCCCAAAGAAATACTCCTGCCTAATTTGAGAAATTGAGCAAAAATCATAGGCAATGAGTTCAGTTTTGTGTAGAAATCTGTCATTTGGGTTTGATTGAAGCAGGTGATGGGCTTTGTTTTCAATGCACTACAGTCAATACAGTCAGGACTGGAGGAAGCACATGAATATGAGGCAGATAGGGAGGTTTTCACATTCAGGGAGCAATTTTAAAAGGCAATGTCAATGTTATGTATAACAAAGTACAAGCAGCCTCTGAGAAAAGCAGTGCATAAAATAGAGACGAAGAGATTGAAAAAGAGACACAACCTGTTTTCCTTCTGCACTGGATTAAGCTCCACTTATATGTACCTTTACAGTAAAGTTGAATGATTGAACAATAACTAGAAAATCCAGTGCCATATGTTGTGTGAGGTGTCACAGGAAAGAGTCTGTTAATTGTCTGAAGAGAAAAGGTCTCCTGAGGAGAGAAGAGGTAACTTTCTGGAGGAAAGAAGGGAGAGATAAATAAGGTCTCTGAAATAGAGAACACGGAAAAGATGGTGAGTGCAAGTAAAAAATAAATTGGTTTCTTTTATTCCCAACAAAATATTTGAGTTTGGGCGATGGTGAGCCCTAGCTACAAGTCAGCACATCATGTCCTTGAGGAGCTGGGGCAGGCATTTCAGAGGGGCCCTTGAAGGGGGAGAAACTTCAAGGGCAACCAGAAGCTCAACCATAGCAAAACTATGTGAAGACCCTCTCTCACCTTAAAGCTGGGCTGTGGGTGTATAAATGAACTAGGGCTTAACAGTCCATCTATCACAGTACTCAAAAGCATAGGCTCAGGAGCCAGAGTGCCTGGGTTCAAATCCCAGGTCTGCTACTTACCAGCTGCGAGACCTTGGGCAAGTTCCTTAATTTCTCATTTCCTCTTAGAAGAGTGCTTAGCACTGGTGTGTGCTGAGGACATATTAACTATTATTTAAACACCAATGAGCAAACTTATGTTATTTTATTATTTCATACATATTTATTTTACCAATATAATATAGCCATGCTGAAGAGTTCTTGTCTTGTATTTTGAATATTTCCAGCAATGACCAACAGGAGAAAGGAAAATATGGCAAGCTGTCTATGGTACTTGAAACTACCCAAGGGAATGTATGAGACTGTGTGTGGTTGGATGAGGACAGGGACTGGGGGGCAAACCCCTGTCTGACATATATGACATTCCTCTTTGCTTCAAGTAGGAAATTAACTGAAGAGATATTGTACACAAAATTGTATACTTAAGTATATTTTTCCAAGGAGAAGATCCTTTCATCAACTCTCAAAAGATTAGATATTTCTAGCTTACTCATCCATAAACATTTTTATAGAGAATTTTTTATCACACACCTACCTTTAGCAACTAATTAAAATTTATGTTGCTCATAACTGAAAATATAGCTTGGTATTCAACTCAGCTATGACCCCACAGATGTCTGTTGGAGTTTTCATTGAGGTCGGAATGACAATCCAGCCAGAACTCAGAAGTCTGTGCATGGAAAGACCATCTTGCTTTCTCTCCCCAACAAGTATGACACAGTGGTGACCCACTGCCCTAAAACCCAGGGCAAGAAATTTCTAGGCCCCTCAATTTATCACCATCAACAACTTGTTAATTTTTTTTTTTAGTTCAATACAGAGAGGACTCCTGCTTTTGCTTCAAATGCGAATCAAGTAGGTAAATGCAAGTAGTATGATAAATTGTGTTATGCTATAGGTGACTTTTTTTTTTTTTTTTCGGTACGCGGGCCTCTCACTGCTGTGGCCTCTCCCGTTGCGGAGCCCAGGCTCCGGACGCGCAGGCTCAGCGGCCATGGCTCACGGGCCCAGCCGCTCCGTGGCATGTGGGATCCTCCCGGACCGGGGCACGAACCCGTGCCCCCTGCATCGGTAGGCGGACTCTCAACCACTGCGCCACCAGGGAAGCCCTATAGTTGACTTTTCATACTAAAATTTCTCTCCGGGTATTAAACTATCATATTCTTTTACTTACATTTTCAGTCACTGTCTTTTTACATCTGTTTTTGGTTTGTTTTTAATTATGTAAGAAAATGCATTTTATGAAAACAGTTCAACCACAGAGACATTACAATGTAAGAATGAATAGTCTGATTTGACTTCTTGTCCACATACCTGAATCTCACTCCCCTCTCCCTAGGTAACCAGGGTTAACAGTGGATTGTGAATTCCCCCAGATCACTTTCAATGCAATATGTAAGAGATATATATGTATAAATTTATATGTACATATATACATACATTAATTTTGTTTTTAAACAGTTCTCTAAATTACATAATTATATACTGAATATCAGCAATTTATTTTTTCCACTTCCTAATATGTACTGGATATCTTTCCATGTTTATATATATAGAACTATGTGACTATGCCCCAGGACACAAGTGCTACAGTTCAACTAGTCCATGACCGATGGATGTGTAGGTTGATTTTGCATCTTTGAGCAAATGGGAGTTATTTCTCTAGAAAAGACATTTGTGACTTGTCTTTTAATTATTGTGACTTTTGTCATTTTAAAGTTTGTAATTTTTACATAGGAAAATACGACAACATTCTCCTTTATGATTTCTGAATTTAGAGCCATTCTCAGGAAACCCTTTAAGATTCTAAATTATAAATGAATACTCTATTTTCTCAGCATAATTTTATATTTCTGTTTTTATGTATAATTGCTTGATATGTTTCAAAACAATTTTGTGAGGATGTGAGGTAGGGTAAAACTTATTTTTTTCAAATTGTCATCTAATTGTCCCATGACTTCTTATTAAATAGTCCATGACTTCCCCACTAATTTCCTCACAAGATAACATCTGACATTGCCTTTGTCACGTGTTAAATTTCCCTAATTATCTGGATCTGATCTCACGCTCTACTTGTCTGTGCTATCAAGCTGTCTATTCCTGAACAATTACTTATATAGTTTTACACTAGATATTTTTAACATGATTGAAGAAATACCAGTTTTCGATCTTTTAAAAAATATTCCTGGCTATTGTATTTTCATCTTCAATTGAACTTTAAGCATTCGAAGCCCCATAAATTGCTCTTTTAGGATTTTATATGGGATTGCATTAAATTTATAGATTAATTTGGGAAGAACTAACATCTTTTACATGTTAAATGTTCTCTTCCAAGAACATGCTCTCCCCCTGCATTTATTTAGGTTGGGTTATATATCCCTCAGAAAGTGTTATGTTGTTTTTTTCAGTGGTCTTTCAGATCTTTTGTTAGGTTTAATTCTCACTGTTTTTTGGTTTCATTTGCTATTGTGATTAGGATTTTTTCCATGATGTGTTCTAATTGGTTACTGACCTTTGTAGAAAAGCTATTATGTACTATTTTGTATACAAGCACCTTATTAATTTTAATAGTTTTTTCTGATTGATTCTCTTGGATTTTCTAGGTAGATTACATTGTGTACAAATGATAGTTTTATCCTTCCCTAATTAGTACATACATATGCGTGTGTGTGTCCTCTTTAAATTCAGTCTTTATAAAATTTTGAATAGTTATGTTGAGAATAGATTCTATATATTCCTCGTGATTGCATAATAGCCATTCACAAATAAATAAGACATAATATTCCAAAGCTTCAAATTTCCTGTCACCTGTTTTATTCAGGGGACATTTGCATTTCTATAGCTGCAAAAATAACCACGAAATATAATACTGTGCATAATAAGCAATACTTCAAATCTCTTCCATAGCTGCCCATTGTAAGTTCTTTGTAAAAGCCACCAAGGCTAAAATATCATGTCTTTAATAAATTTTTATTGACTTATCAACTGAAATTATTATAATAAAGTAATTCTGAACAAACTTGTTATATTTTATTCCATATTATCATATTTATACAGTATTTATAGAAACAAAGATATAGATATAGAAATTAAAATCATAATAGCAAAGTAACTACTATGAAACCATATTCAACTTAAGAGCTTCCATGTTTCTGAGATTTATACAAATGAATTCATGATGTGTGTCATCCTGAACATTTTGCCATTCTCAGTGTTATGTCATGTATTGTTGTAGTTCATTCATGTGTACTGCTGTTTAATATTCCATTGTGTGAATATTCAACAATTCATTTTCACTTTTAAGACACTGTGTTGTTTCTAGCTTTTTGCAATGTTAATAATGTTATAGATATAGCTGCACATATATTTTGGTGCATATGTGCAAGAGTTTCTCTAGGACAGTGCTTAGAAATAAAATTTGTAGGGTATAGGGATTATGAATGTACAAATTTCCACAATACTTAGTATAGTTTTATTGGAGATACACTTTACACAGAAAATGAAATTCTCTTTTATTCCTAGTTTACTAATAGCCTTTCATGAATAGTTGTTAAACTGTATTAAATGGTTTTTCTACAGTGAGTTAGCTATTGTCAAAATAATGCTGCATATCAAACCACCCCAAAACTCAGTGACTTAAAACAATACTTATACTCATTCATGTATCTGTGGGTGGGCTGTGGTCAAGCTGATCTAGATAAGGCCTAGGTATACTTGACTCCAAGCTACAGGTAGAGTCTGGTCTGCTCCCTGAACTACCAGGCTAACTGGTGAAGCTTCTTTGGGGACAAAGTATTGTCACTTAGCATGACAGAAACATAAGAGCCAAGTTTGATGTCAAAGTTATACTGACCTCATAGACAGAACATGCAATCATAATGTGAAAATTTAAGGTAAAATTTAAGGTAATATTCACCTGCAACACTGTTGGGAACTAGAATTTTCTTTGTTGGAATATTTTATCTATTTACTCTATTTATTTATTGGTAATAGGACAATTTAGGCATTCTTCTTGAGTCAGTTCTGATGAATTCTATTACAGTTGGAATTTATCCATTTCATAAATTTTCAAAAATTTCAGCCTCCAGTTGCTCACAGTATTCACTTACTGTGTTTTAAGTGTCTGTATTTGTAGCTATATGTCCTTTTTTTCTTTTTTTTTCTAATACTGAGCATGGGCCAGAGAAAATTTGCATTTTCTTGTACTGAAAGTTAAAAGTATTTGTGTTCTGGGACAAATCTCACCCCTTAAATTTACGTGTACTATTGAAGAATCTCAGTATCAGCTTTCCTGCCTTGTAACTTTCAAAGATTTTGTCTCCCAATAGATGGTAGCACTAATATAATCATTTCCCCTCAGAGCAACCTTGGCTGTCTGTGACTGCTTCTTGTTCATTCTTTATATCCATTTGGTAGTGGTCAGGAATGCCCTCAATGATTTCCTTAACTTCTTACTTTGAGGCCAGAAATAAATTAAAAGACTTATTTTATCCAGATAGGAGCTATTTTTTCATTTGTTTGTTGGTTTTTTAAGCTGGAGAATCTTTAGAAAATTTATTCTGTCATACTGCCAAGAAGAGAAGGTCCAAAATGATTTACTTCTGAATATCACACTAATTCAAGGATAAAGCAGATTGCTGTTCCAGGAAGAGCATACCAGATAGCTAACTTTGATAGGCTTGCCAAATGCTAGGTTCTGCCCATCAGGGATATTCAATCAGTAACCTGATTGTTACAGTTCACTGTAATTAACAACCCTAGTAATGGATCCTCCAGCCACAGTCAAGCCTTCAGATGATTGCAGCCAAAACCAAGATCTGAGGACAATCTCATGAGAAACCCCAAGCCGAAAGTGCTCAGCCACACTACTCCGGAATTCATGACACACAGAACTATGAGATAATAATTGCTTGCTGCTGTTTTAAGCTGCTGAGTTTGGGGATAATTTATTATACAGCAATTATAACTGATACACAATATCTCTGTTAAAAAACTAAGATCCGTTATTTGTTCTGACAGAAAATATATGTATATGATCTCTAAATTAAAATCAGTCTGATGCTTTAGTTTCTTCATGAATAATATAATCAGATGATAAGCAACATATTTGGAATAATAAATAATAAGACCAAACTATGGGCATTCACTAAGACAATCAAACAAATGCACAGTAGCAAATCTCATGCCTAACTCTCCCTGTGAAGAGAGGCACTATATGAAACCGACAGACATGTTTCTCATCTTCTTTTTCTCTGGGGAATTATGAGCATCCAACTAACAGAATTCCTGTGTTATATGTGTTCACATTTACATTTTCTCTTGGAAAACAGAGCAATACAGAATTTGCAAATAATAATTTCAGATTCACTGTGACTTCAAGTAGCACTATTAGCTGAGGTAATAATTAGAAATAATATCCTTTGTTAACAGAATATTATTCAGCAATTTTTCCAGCTTTAACTTTGAGGCTTAAAAGAAATAATGTTGGAAAAATATAGTAGTTTGCAATGAGGTTAAATAGGTCTTCTACAAATCGAATATAATGATCACTGTTAATGCTTGGAATATACGACAATTTTTGAAAACGGAGCTGTCTTTCTTTGCTTGATCTACTTTTCATTACAGTGTGCAGGAGACAATAAAGGCTGTTAAAGGGTACTATGTTTGATTCTGGTCCACAGTACCAATGAAGAGAGCCTCTTCTTATCTTTTTTAAAAAAATTTTATTTAAATAAAGTAATTGTTCCTAGTGTAAAATGAAAAAATTACTTCATATATCTTTTATTGGGCAAAATGAGAAACTCTGGCCTATTAGTAATCATATTGCATGAAAACCTCACATGAACTTGGAGGAAAGGTTTTGCGTAGATAAACAGCGACATTCAGCTATTGAATGCAAAAATGTCCTCAAGCCAGATGACAAGCAAATACAAGAAGAACCCATTTTGCTCTGTGAATCTCTTTCTTTTAGATCAGCTTTAATATCTAAAGTCAGCTTTCTTGTCTCCATTTGTCATCCATACTCTGTTTCATTGCATTGATTATTTATGTCTTAAATTATAGCTCTTCTTTCTTCTTTTTTCTATGACTTAAAGAATAGCTTCAAGGGCAAGTGTAAAAAGTAATGTCTGAATGGGCTACTTGGCAATGCATGGACTGCTCTATAAGAAATAAAACTGTGGGTGTCGTCTTGACACATGCTTTAGGATCTATTATTTTGTTAGCTAACATAATCGTCATCAGTTTATTTGCTATATGTTGTAGTACTGGCACAATAGTAAATGTCAATTAGAAGAGCAAATGGAAAAACAAAAGCTCATCAGATTTCTTTCTTTCCTTTTTTTTTTAAATCAAAGTATTGTCACTTAGCATGAAACAATTCCTTTTATTTAAACTTGCCTTCTAAAGTCGAAAGTAGCTTCTAAGATAACCCAGTTAAACCTGCTCTCTGGTGTTTGAACACTTGCTGTACCATGTAAGCCAAATGTCTAGCTATCCATGTTGGAACTCTTCCAGTGTCAGTCTCAACAAATCTGTCTTTAGTCGGCTATAACTGGAAGAATGTTTCTACATCTTTCTTGAACAAAGAAATTTAATTTGGTTTGCTTCCCCCTTAAAACAAGGATGGAAAATTAAGTGAGATTTTTTTAGTCTCTTATTTTTGAGGTTGGAATTTAAGTAGGCAAGAGAATCATCAATCTGCCATTTCCCTGAAGACTTGAAATACAACCAGTGGTATTATTTCATTCATTCTCTTACCCAAAAGTCATGACAAAAAGGACCTCACGCTATTAAGGAAGTGAATCATCCAGGCATAATATTTGTTGCTATGTTTCAGGGTGACTTTGGATCAGAACGCCAGAGAAAAGTAAGCAATTCTGTATTAGCTGAGAACAAGTTGTAATGGTAAACAAGGGTGCCTGAGCACATAATGGTTTTGAAAATGCTAGCTTCTTAATAATCTCTTTGCTTTGAGCATAATTTATCTTTCATGCCATTCTAACACCACGATCAAACCCCTCAACTCTACTTTGTTTTCAAGCTATCAGTCACATCTAGTGATGACCTCCGCTCATTAGAAGCTTGCCTCGTGGAAACGATCTTAACGGCAACAACAGTTCTACTTGGGTTTCTAAGTCTGTCTGAGATGGATAAGGAGCATTAAGAAATTACAGTAACAGACATATCTTTCTTTTTTAATTTTTATTTTAATTTTATTTTTTAACATCTTTATTGGAGTATAATTGCTTTACAATGGTGTGTTAGTTTCTACTTTATAACAAAGTGAATCAGTTATACATATACATATGTCCCCATATCTCTTCCCTCTTGCATCTCCCTCCCTCCCACCCTCCCTATCCCATCGCTCTACATGGTCACAAAACACCGAGCTGATCTCCCTGTGCTATGCAGCTTCTTCCCACTAGCTACCTATTTTACATTTGGTAGTGTATATATGTCCATGCCGCTATCTCACTTTGGCCCAGCTTACCCTTTGTTGCAATGGTAAATGGGAGTGTTTCCTTAATTTCTCTTTTCGATTTTTCATCGTTAGTGTTATAAGAATGCAATAGATTTCTGTGTCTTAATTTTGTATCCTACTACTTTACCAAATTCATTGACTAGCTCTGGTAGTTTTCTGGTAGCATCTTCAGGATTCTCTATGTATAGTATCATGTCATCTGCAAACAGTGATAGTTTTACTACTTCTGTTCTGATTTGGATTCCTTTTATTTCTTTTTCTTCTCTGACTGCTGTGGCTAAAACTTCCAAAACTATGTTGAATAATAGTGGTGAGAGTGGCCATTGAATTTTGTTGACAGATTTTACTGCATCTATTGAGATGATCATATGTTTTTTCTTATTCAATTTGTTAATATGGTTTATCACATTGATTGATTTGCATATATTGAAGAATCCTTTCATTCCTGGGATAAACCCCAGTTGATCATGGTGTATGATCCTTATAATGTGCTGTTGGAGTCTGTTTGCTAGTATTTTGTTGAGGGTTTTTGCATCTATGTTCATCAGTGATAGTGTTCTGTAGTTTTCTTTTTTTGTGACATCTTTGTCTGGTTTTGGTATCAGGGTGACAGTGGCCTCATAGAATGAGTTTGGGAGTGTTCCTCCCTTTGCTATATTTTGGAAGAGTTTGAAAAGGATAAGTGTTAACTCTTCTCTAAATGTTCGATAGAATTCGCCTGTGAAGCCATTTGGTCCTGGGCTTTTGTTTGTTGGAAGATTTTTAATCCCAGTCTCAATTTCAGTGCTTGTGATTAGTCTGTTTATATTTTCTATTTCTTCCTGGTTCAGTCTCAGAACGTTATACTTCTCTAAGAATTTGTCCACTTCTTCCAGGTTGTCCATTTTATTGGCACATAGTTGCTTGTAGTAATCTCTAATGATCCTTTGTATATCTGCATGTCAGTTGTTACTTCTCCTTTTTCATTTCTAATTCTATTTGAGTCTTCTCCCTTTTTTTCTTTATGAGTCTGGATAATGGTTTACCAATTTCGTTTATCTTCTCAAAGAACCAGCTTTTAGTTATATTGATCTTTGCTATTGTTTCCTTCATTTCTTTTTCATTTATTTCTGATCTGATCTTTATGATTTCTTTCCTTCTGCTAACTTTGGGGTCTTTTTGTTCTTTTACTTATGTATTTTCATTTTTGTTGATGTGTCCATTGGTGAAAGTGGGGTGTTAAAGTCCCCTGCTATGATTGTGTTACTGTCAATTTTCCCATTTATGGCTGTTAGCATTTGGCTTATATATTGAGGTGCTCCTATGTTGGCTGCATAAATATTTACAATTGTTATATCTTCTTTGTGGATTGATCTCTTGATCCTTATCTAGTGTCCTTCTTTGTCTCTTTTAATAGTCTTGATTTTAAAGTCTGTTTTATCTGATATGAGAATTACTACTCCAGCTTTCTTTTGATTTCCATTTTCGTGGAATATCTTTTTCCATCCCCTCACTTTCAGTCTGTATGTATCCCTAGGTGTAAAGTGAGTCTCTTGCAGACAGCATATATACGGGTCTTGTTTTTGTATCCATTCAACCAGTCTGTGTCTTTTGGTGGGAGCATTTAATCCATTTACATTTAAGGTAATTATTGATATGTATGTTCCTATTACCATTTTCTTAATTGTTTTCGGTTTGTTATTGTAGGTCTTTTCCTTCTCTTGTGTTTCCTGCCTAGAGAAGTTCCTTTAGCATTTGTTGTAAAGCTGGTTTGGTGGTGCTGAATTCTCTTAACTTTTGCTTGTCT
>NC_041223.1:19954801-19957232 GCF_002837175.3 Physeter macrocephalus | reverse complement strand
TCTGCTTCAGTTATTCTGCTATTAATTCCTTCTAGAGAATTTTAAATTTCATTTATTGTGTTGCTCATCATTGTTTGTTTGCTCTTTAGTTCTTCTAGGTCCTTGTTAAACGCTTCTTGTATTTTCTCCATTCTATTTCCAAGATTTTGGATCATCTTTACTATCATTACTCTGAATTCTTTGTCAGGTACACTGCCTATTTCCTCTTCATTTGTTTTTTTCTGGTGGGTTTTTACCTTGGTCCTTCATCTGCTGCATATTTCTCTGTCTTCTCATTTTGTTTAACTTACTGTGTTTGGGGTCTCCTTCTTGCAGGCTGCAGGTTTGTACTTCTCATTGTTTTTGTTGTTTGCCTCCAGTGGGTGAGGTTGGTTCAGTGACTTATGTAGGCTTCCTGGTGGAGGGGACTGGTGTTTGTGTTCTGGTGGATAAAGCTGGATCTTGTCTATTCTGTTGGGCAGGCCCACATCCAGTGGTGTGTTTTGGGGTGTCTGTGAACTTAGTATGACTTTAGGCAGCCTCTCTGCTAATGGGTGGCGTTGTGTTCCTATCTTGCTAGTTGTTTGGCATGGGGTGTCCAGCACTGGAGCTTGCTGGCCATTGGATGGAGCTGGGTCTTAGTGTTTAGATGGAGACCTCTGGGAGAGCTCTCACCAATTGATATTACTTGGGGCCGGGAGGTCTCTGGTAGTCCAATGTCCTGGACTCGGCTGTCCCACCTCAGAGGCTCAGGTTGACAGCCAGCCAGAGCACCAAGACCCTGCCAGCCACACAGCTGAGAAGAAAAGGAAGAGAGAAAAGAAAAAAAAAAAACCAAAAACCAACAGTTAGAACCCTAAACTAAATGGTAAAAGCAAAACGAAACAGACAAAATCACACAAGGAAACATACACATACACAGTCATAAATAGAAAACAAACAACAACAGAAAACAAAACAAACAAAAAACAGTCAGAACCCTCGAACAAATGGTAAAAGCAGACTGAAACAGACAAAATCACACAAAGAAACGTACACATACACACTCATAAAAAGAGAAAAAAGGGAAATAAGTAAAGAAAGAAAGAAAGAAGAGAGCAATCAAACCAATTAACAAATCCACCAATGATAACAAGCACTAAAAAGTAAACTAAGATAAACATAAAAACCAGAAACAGATCAGACGCAGAAAGCAACCCCCAAGTCTACAGTTGCTCCCAAAGTCCACTGTCTCAGTTTTGGGAACATTCGTTGTCTACTCAGGTATTCCACAGATGCAGGGTTTATCAAGTTGATTGGGGAATTTATCCACTGCTCCTGAGTCTGCACAGAGAGATTTCCCTTTCTCTTCTTTGTTCGCATAGCTCTGAGTGTTCAGCTTTGGTTTTGGCCCCGCCTCTGCTTGTAGGCCACCCTTAGACTTCTGTTCCCCACCCAGACAGGAGGGGGTTAAAGCAGTGGCTGATTAGGTCTCTCTTCCTAACTCAGGCCAGGGAGAGGGAGGGTATGGTAGTCATAATTGGAATGCAGGGCGAGCCTGCGGTGGCAGAGGCAGGAGTGACATGGCAACAGCCTAGGTGTGCTGTGTGTTCTCCTGGGGAAGTTGTCTCTGGATCTTGGGACCCTGGCAGTGGCGAGCTGCACAGGCTCCTGGGGGGTGTGGATAGTGACCTGTGCTCGCACACAGGATTCTTGGTGACGGCAGCAGCAGCGTTAGCATTTCATGCCCATCTCTGGGGTCCAAGCTGATAGCCATGGCTCACACCTGTCTCTGGAGCTCACTTCAGCAGTGCTCTGCCTTCTGTGGGCAGATGGGAAAGGAATCTCTTCTCCCCATGCACCCCAAAACAATGGTCTCTTGCGTCTTCAGCAAGTCCAGAGTTTTTCCTGGACTCCCTCCCACTGGCTGTGGCACACTAGCCCCCTTCAGGCTGTGTTCACGCAGCCAACCCCTGTCCTCTCCCTGGGATCCGACCTCTGAAGCCCAAGCCTCAGCTCCCAGCCCCCACCCACTCCGGCAGGTGAGCAGACAAGCATCTCTGGTTGGTGAGTGCTTGTCAGCACCGATCCTCTGGGTGGGAATCTCTCTGCTTTGCCCTCCGCACCCCTGTGGCTGCGCTCTCCTCTGTAGCTCCGAAGCTTCCCCCCCACCCATCCCCTATCCCCACCAGTGAAGGGGCTCCGTAGTGTGTGAAAACCTTTCCTCCTTCGCAGCTCCCTCCCAGAGGTGCAGGTCGCATCCCTATTCTTTTGTCTCTGTTTTTGTTTTTTCTTTTGCCCTACCCAGGTACATGGGGAGTTTCTTGCCTTTTGGGAAGTCTGAGGTCTTCTGCCAGCGTTCAGTAGGTGTTCTGTAGGAGTTGTTCCACATGTAGATGTATTTCTGATGTATTTGTGGGGAGGAAGGTGATATCCACGTCTTACTCTTCTGCCATCTTGAAGGTCTCTCCCT
>NC_041223.1:19940132-19954691 GCF_002837175.3 Physeter macrocephalus | reverse complement strand
TGAAGGTTTCCCCAGCTATAAGATTTTTAAGGGCAATGTTCAGGTCTGTTTTTAGTCATCATTCTATAGAAGCATAAACACTGTGCCTGGCACATAGAAGGCAATCAGAAATATTGTTTCATGCATGCATGAATGGTTGAATGAATTATTTTTATCTCAGTGGCTTTTAGATATGAGTTTTTGCTAATGGAAGACCATAGCTTCCTTTTTACTTATTTCACAACTGTCTTATGAAGATCAAATAAAACTCTCCAGAGGAAAGCCTTTTATATACTATTGTCTTTATCACAGTTATAGAGGAGACGTTGACAAAAGTATGTAGCTTGAGAAAAGGAATTAATTTAACCAAGATAAAGAGTTCTGTTAGGGATCAAGCTGAGACTTGTAGTGTGCTCTCTTCTGGGTCTTTTCTCTCTGTTCCTTGGAGCATGAAGGCAAAGGAGCCTGACTGATGACTGCCTTTCTGCTTCATCCTGATGGCATAAAATGTTCCTTGGTAACATCAAAAGATGATTCTTTTAGCCCACTGGCATATGCGTTCTCAAGTGAAGTAGACTTTGGTGTAACAGACATATGTTTATATAACCATTTATGTAATTAGAGCTGGGTAAAAAGAACTTGTGAGCTGGTATGAAAGAATTTTCTTTTAAGTTGTAGAACAATCATTTACATGAATGTTCCAACTGTTCAGAGATATACTCATCAAAACATCCCTCATCAAAGTCCTTTGACTGAAGTAAATAAAACAGGAGCAATAGTCTTGATTCCAGAACATGTAAATCGTGCTCTGTTTGATGTTCTACAGCTTGCATTTTGAGGTTAAAGCCCCAGTAAGGTTGAAAAAACTGCAAAAAGGAAATTGCTTAGAAGTTATGTCTCCAGTTACACAACCTAAGCAGTGAAGGCAGCTAATTATCTATATGAATATCTGTTAACTGTACAAAGACCTGTGGAACCACCAGCAGGGACACAGAGAGCTACTGACCACCCTTGTCCCATTGGTCTACCACTAAATGGTGCAGTAGTATTTACCAGGTTAGTCAGTGGACAAAAGTGAAATGAGAAGAGCAAGGCTGTTTTGTTCCTATGGATGTTACTTCAGATTTGCTCATGTAAACATCTGGGTCCTGAGTTTTGCAGACCTTGCATTATACATATTTCTGAAGCCCTCCCCTGGCTCCTACAGGCTCAGATTCCTACCTTCCAAGGATGAACGGAGTTTATACATTTCAATCTGGCATGGGAGAAAATGACCTTAAACTATAACTGAATCGAGTGTAGATGTGGAAATTTGTCTTCAAAAATTACTTGCTCACACATTTCATCTTGACTTTCTCTCTCCCCTCTAGCTAATGTCCGCAAGTCTAATTAGACTAAGAAACACTTAAAGAACCCATACCCACTTCTCCACCCCTTTGTAAAACTCAACAGAAGGGAAATAGAAAGGAGAATCAGAGTGTGGTGGCTTTATTGAAAGAACTCAGAATATAGAATTATCACATGGTTCTACCAGATTTCTATGTGACCAAGGTTGGTGGGCCAGCATTGATGATTGGGGCTGGTGCAGGTGTGGTTTGTGGGGAATGTCAAGTAGGTTAGATGTGTAGATTCAACTTATTGATAACTGTATAAGGAAGGGTGCTGGAGTAATCTGACTAGGTTCGTCAAGCATTTATTTCATGTGTGGTAGTATTCAATGATGATATGACATTTGTAATAATAATAACAACTAACATTTTCTGGACACTCACAATGTATCAGGCACTGTGGTATTTGTCATTTAACTCTTTTTTTTTTTGCGGTACACGGGCCTCTCACTGTTGTGGCCTCTCCCGCTGCGGAGCACAGGCTCCGGACGCACAGGCTCAGCGGCCATGGCTCATGGGCCCAGCCGCTCCGCGGCATGTGGGATCTTCCCGGACCGGGGCACGAACCCGTGTCCCCTGCATCGGCAGGTGGACTCTCAACCACTGCGCCACCAGGGAAGCGCATGTCATTTAACTTTTATAAGCAGATGTTGAAGAGTTTAGTGATATAAAGAGTCAGACTCTTGTTACTACTGAATAATAATGAAAATCACAAAAGTCTTAATATTCAAATGAATTTGGAACAAACCTGGTAGACAGAAAAAAATTTTGAAATTTTTCTGTGTGTCCCAATTATGGATCTGGAAATAATCCCAGGGGCACCAAAGAAGATTGTGCAATACCCAACTTGTGTGGCCCTGGATTGCAAGGTAGAATAACTGTGAATGGCCACACATTTTTTTTTATTCTTGTCTTTTTGTTGTCCCAACTAATTATAATATTTCCTGAATCTTGCCTGTCATAGTATTTTGTGGCCATCTGGTGGAACTCAATGCCATTGCCTCCAGTTGTACTGGTATATAAAATTGAGGTAACTGGTAAACCCATCTGTCCCAAAGCACAAACTGAATTTCACTCCAGAAACTCTGGAGCAGTAACATCCCATGTGGCTGCAATTATATAGGGAATACCTAATATTATTACTTCGTGGGAAAGAGAGGGGGAGGAAGGAGTGTCAAGAATGTTTGTTCTGTTAGGTAGGGACACATCTATACAATGCTTAGGAAAGTTTTCTTTTCTGTATGAGCCTAGCCCAATCCTTACCTATCTCCTATCTTCTGAGAGATAAAATAAGGTTAGCAAAATCTCTTAAGTGTTTGTGTCTTGTTTACATCTATGTAATCCAGAATGTCAAGAGCAAGGTCTTAAAAAGGACAGGTATAAGTAACAGTTGTTGTTATTATTATTCTCATTTTGTAGACATAGAGGCTCAGGCTGCAAGAGTGTAAATAATTGTTCAAGGTCTTAGAGCTGGAATAAATGGAAGAGTCCAGAATTGAACCCTGAACCACTGAACTCTAAAACTCTTGCCCTTGAACACCAGGAGAAAGAAGGCAACTTTTTACCTGATTGAGCACTGAAGGAATTGTCCTAAGCAAGGCAACAAAGGCATGAATAGAGGTAAAGGGAACACTGAAAATGGCATAAGGCACACAGCTAAACCTTTGGGAGTCAATGAAAAGAAAGGTGTTGTGAATTGAGGTTAATCAGGGAAAACTCTTTGGAGTCGGAAAGCGTCAGGCTGGATTAGAGGGGCTATGAGAGATGAACAGAATTCCTCTGATGTCTGTGCATCTTCTTGCTGTCCAGGGTTGCCGGCCAAATTGAGCGCAGCCCAGCTCTTGCCTCCCATAGCTGCCATGTGCCGTGAACTCCGGCCAGGGCCGATCTCAGCCTGCATCTTTTCCAGAGTTCCCTAATTTTGCAAAGTCATCCCGAGGTGAGCCACAGAAAAGCGTCCTCTAAATGACTGCACAGCTCCAAATAAATGTCTCTCTTGAAGAAGAAATGACAGCTGAGGAAACTGCTTACAGGGAGGAGGTACGCACGCCCTCACCTGCTCTCTCTTCTACGTCCCCAAGGAGCACATGTCATGGGCCCACTCCTCCCCATCTGGAAGAAGGAGGAGAAGGGTAGCAGCCTTATTAAAACCTGGTGCAGTGCCAGCCTTGCTCTAACTGTCTTGATTATTCAGTCTTAGGAAAGCACCTTGAAAATAAACAGGGACTGTCTCCTATCATGTATGTAGCACTTAGCAAACTGGAAGTGCTTCATTAAAGTCAATGAACCCAACATAAACCATGACTATTAATATATATGTTTGATAAAAATTGCATGTGCAAATCAATAAGAAAATTAACATCTTGGGATCTTCAGGCTTTCACTGAATAATCATTACATTGAACTGAACAATGATTTTAATGCAGATTAATGGGACTATTCATTACGAATATGCATTCAAATAATTTTGAATGCATAATTAATTTGCAAAGCACTGATTCTAAATGAAAGGACAATTAATTTTAGCTTATCTTTGCCACATCCCATTTAAATGTTTTCTAGTGATGCTCCTATAACCATGATACCACATGATTTATAAATAAAAACCCTAATCTGCAGATTATCATCTGTCCTTTCTATTAAAATTATTAAAGAAATGCTAGTATTAAAATTACACAATGGGTAGAGGAAAACTTTAGTGTGGGAGAGTCTTTTTTCTGATCCATTTATTATTTGCTCTTGTAATTTTTATTTTAAAATAATTTCAGATTTATAGAGAATTTGCAAGAATAGTACAAAAAATTCCTGTATATCCTGCACCCAGATTCCCCAACTGTTAACGTTTTACCATATGGGCTTCATCTCTCTCTCTTTCTTTTTCTTTCACTCTCTCTCTTTCTCTGTATATATATGTATGTGTGTGTGTATATATATATATATATATATATATATACACACACATATACACATACATATATAAGAATTTATGCATATATATATATATATGTACAAATTAGTTTTCTGAACCATGTAGGAGTAATTTGCAGTCATGATGCCCCTTTACCCCTTATATAACTACTATAATTACCAAAATCAGGATATTAACAGAATATTATTCAATACTATTATCAAATATTCAGACCTTTTTATATTCCACCAGTTGTCCCAATAACCTCCTGTAAAGCAGAAAAAGTTAATCCCCAACTTCAATTAAAAAAATAAAGTCTTCATTGCATATTATATCTCTCTCTGTCTAAAACTAATGTTTGGATTAATATAAAATGGGATTCAACCAGGTATCACTGACATGGATTCAACCAGGTATATGTGACTGAAAGATTAAGTAATGTGATTATTTCTTTAATAAAAATCACAAAACATCATGATTGAGTCCCTTCCTCTATTAATATGTGTAGTTGTAACAAATGAATGAGCAAAAAAGCAATTAAAAGTTGATGGCACTACTTTTTTTTAGACATTTAAAGTTATCATTTGCCTCTAAAGACAAAATTCTTTTCAAAAATCTAATATGGAGTTTTCTTAAAAAACTAAAAATAGAACTACCGTATGATCCTTCAATCCCACTCCTGGGCATATATCCAGAGAAAAACATGGTTTGAAAGGATACATGCACTCCAATGTTCATTGCAGTGCTGTTTACAATAGCCAAGGCATGGAAGCAACCTAAATGTCCATTGACAGATGAAAGGATAAAGAAAATGTGGTACATATATACAATGGAATATTACTCAGCCGTTAAAAAGAATGAAACAATGCCATTTGCAGCAACATGGATGGAGATGGAGATTTTCATACTAAGTGAAGTAAGTCAGGGAAAGACAAATATCATACGATATCGCGTATATGCAGAATCTTAAAAAAAATGATACAAATGAACTTATTTACAAAACAGAAACAGACTCACAGACTTAGAGAATGAATTTATGGTAACCGGGGGGAAGGGAGAGGGAAGGGATAGATTGGGAGTTTGGGCTTGACATGTACACACTGCTATATTTAAAATAGATAACCAACAAGGACCTACTGTAAAATTAAAAAAAAAAAATCTAGTATGAATCCCTAGTTGGTCGAAGGTCAGTGAGAAAGAATTACATGAACAGAGGACCACTAGAAAGGGTATCACAAGAGGAGTAGGCTGGCTTTGATCTCTGCTGTGAAATGAACTTCCTACAAGTGGTATTATCACTTACAACATGCAGTCTACCGTCAAGAAGAGTGATGGAGAAGAAGACGGTCCCATATGTTAGAGGACATTGCCCTAAATAGTGAAGTTCCTTTCAGCACAGGCAACATGGCTTGATGTGAGTTACAGGGGAGTATGGTATGTAACGTTATTTTTTTCTCTTTATTGGGCTCCTTGTGGTATGAAGAGAGGAATCTAATCATTGATTTTGGCATAGCAGTTATCAGATCGCTTCTGGAAAGAATTTGCCATGTTTATACAGCAGCCTTTTCCTTTGATCCATGGATTCCATTCAGCATTTCTCCCCCCACAAAATAGTCTTAACTAAAACAAAGTCTTAGACACAAAAGTGTTCATAACGTCATGACTAAGAAGAGTTAAAACAGAAACAAAAACAGGGGTTTTACCTGGTTATACAAACCTCCACAGGCCGTGAGCAGGCCTTGCAGGCTTGGCTCAAGCTCCAGCTGGAGTCCATGGTCCGATTAGCAATGATTAGGCCAAGGTGGCCTCACCAACTGGCCCATTTCTGATCCTGTTTCAAATTGGTCCACTCTCCAGTTCCTTATTTTGTGAAACATAATGAGAGCAAGCAGATCACAAACAAGCAAGTGGGGTCCAGAATGCTTCCTGCACACACTGCAAAGATTGTCTGGGCCATCCTTAAGCAGCTATGAGTGGTTGGTGGGTGAAATTGCTGAGTTTATTTAAAGATACAGAAACTTAATAGACAGTGTTGGAGCCCTTAGAGGGGAAGCCAGGTTCCCTTGAGGAAGGACCGTAAGACACTGCCACATGTTTATACAGTAGCGCCTCCTCCTAGCCTTCCCAAGGGAACATGCAATCATTTACCACAGTGACTATGCATAGGGGGAAGGGGAAAAACCAGTACTTTTTGAGGATGACTCGTCATTGGCCCTGAGATGACACAGACACCTAAAGATCCAGTGCTACTAGGAGCTAGTCAGAGTGAAGGCTTATAGAGGCCAGTGATAACTGTTTTTCCCTAACAGGGCCGCCAACCAAAATTACCATGTTCCTGGGAGAACTGCAGGGGTCACTTCCTCCTTCCCTGGCTTACAAGGTGTAAGGGTGGAGATTTCTACCACAGCCTCGTTAACGCACCAATCTGAACATATGAGTGTTCATATGAGATGGGGAGAGAAGTACCATAAACCCATTCAGGTGGCAACTGCAACTGTAGCTACTGTTACTTAAGCAGAGTCGTAGGGAAGGTGAAAGAATTTCCAGGAGAGGTACTGAACCTGTGACCAAGTGGAATATTTCAGAGAGCTAAGTAGAAGCTGCCCTTGCCTGTCTGTGAACCTGGCAGCTAAGAGAAACTAAGAGCCCAGTTGATGCCTAGTGATAAAATTAGGGAGGGGGTATGGGAATTCCCTGGTGGTCCAGTGGTTAGGACTCTGCGCTTTGACTGCCAAGGGCCTGGGTTCGATCCCTGGTTGGGGAACTAAGATCCCACAGGCCACGCAATGCAGCCAAAACAAAAAAAAAGTGAGGGGGCATGAAGGCTGGCCAGAAAACAAGCGTGATCCTTAAAATCATGGTAAGGACAGAAGAACAGAAAGCATCAAGCAGACAAATAGCATTTTAAATCTGTGCCAGAACTGTGAGACCATGGGGCTGGCTTAACTGTATCACATGTGCCCAGAGATTTTCTCACCTGCAAATACAAACTGTGTATGTATAGAGTCTCCATGGGACTCTATTAGGGAAGAGTGTAACCAAAGAAAATAGGCAATAGCCCTTGGATCTAAGGACCTGAACTTCACTGGCCTTAGTCTCCCAGGCAGAGGCATAAAAGGGTTTCCTGATCCAAGTGGTAATGTAAATCTTCCTAAAGGAACTCCGTGCTTGGGGGTCCCCAAGGACCGTCTCACGTGACTACAAACAAGAGTTGCCTAGATATGACATTCTCAAAGACTTCATTATTTTCTTATAACCCATTATCACAGATAGAAGAGTTTCAAAAGGCATAATGTAAGAACTATTTAAATGGCAACAGACATAAATTATTTTGGTCATTGTAAAAAAACTGCCAAATTTATATGATTGGTAGGCAGTATCTTTAGCATGTTCAGTTCAGTGGTGTCTGTGGAAGGGAGACAATTGAAGCACTAAGTAGATAGTGCATTATCCCCCGGAGTCAGGCAGGCACTTAAAGATACACATTAAAAAATTCCAGGTCCTATTTGGACAGAAATACGGGTCTTCTAGGATTATGGTGGATTATCATAAACTCAAGTCATGACACAATAGTATTATGTGCAACACTACCATGATTAGACTTCTACTTCTGGATCTAAAGGACACAAAAATAAAGCTCGGGACACTAGATTTAGAGAAAAACATCATTTTAGCCTCCAAAGGGGAGATCCCTAAGGCCACGCCAGTTGATAAACCACTTAAAAGATTTGCCCCCATTATTATCGTAACACTAACCAATATTTCTCCAAAGGCTTGAAGGACTTTGTAAAGTGTCTTAAAAATCACAACTTCCTTCTAGAGAGTGAGCTAAGCACGAAGGTGAATGTGGTTAATGTTCTATATACAATGAACCATTTATCACTTTTCCAATATCCCAGTTACACACATTACAAGTTTTGGGGTAAGATAAAGGTCAGTGTCTAGTGTTCTCAGCAAGAGAACTTTAGCTGATTCCAGAGAAGTAGAGGAATGTACTTTGTTATTGGGGTGATTTATTGGGGGCAACTTAATTTTTAGCCTTCATTCCCACATGGACTCATCTCATCATTTAATAGCATCCTACCATTCAAGCTGTTCAGCCAATTCTGAGAAAGGATTAATCTGTGTCAGCATCAGCAGCAAGATGGACACTCTGGTGGAGCAGATGTGCACTCTTCTCTGTAATTACTTTCAGCTCTTGCTTTGCCCTTTACTGTCTGTTTGAAATTTAACTTTAATGGAATGAGAATGGCATTTACCCAGGGATCAGCTCCAGGTTGTGTGAAACTCACAAAAATAAAGGTTATGACATAGTAAGTCTACTAATCACTTTTTTCGTGTTTGGAATTGACTAACAGTTATCTTTGAGTAGAAGAGATTAAGGATGTCACATATTTATCCTGAGGTAAGAGAAATGAATCATTCCTGTACTCACTTTGCCCCCTGCCATCAACTACCATGTGAGCCTATGCTATGACCCCAGAGTCGCAATCCAGAACTCCAACATAGCATAGCATAGGGCAGGGCCCATTCTATTGAAACATAAGTGGCGTAACTGTGAGATGCCAACCAGACACCCACAAGTAGAGACTGAGTTGGCAGCTGGAAAGGCAGGGCTGGGACATGGAAGAAAGGTTTGAGTACCCAAATATGGCAAAAATGGAATCAAGACGTGCCGTTAAATATTCCACACTCGGCTGTTAGAGGCCAGGTTAGGATGAGAACTGAATGCTCCGTTTACTTCTAAAAATAATAGCGAGATTTGCTAACAGTTACTTTATAAATGTCATAGGATGAAGAAACTTTTATTATTTAAATAGTTGGCTCCTGAATTTCTCTTAGAAGAATTGTCTTCCTTTGGAGGAGTATCTTGATAAGTGATTAGGGGGAAAAGCCCCTATTAGGGCTCTATTTTGAAGTGTCTTCCAGACTTCAGAGGAGAGAGAAAGCGTCCCTGTATAATCTATTATGGAGATTTAACTCCTGAAAGGGAATAGAAGAGCAAAGGAGAAAGGGAGGGAGGAGTCGCAGCATGGAAACAGACTCAAGACTCGGAAAAAATGCAATACGGCAAAGAAATAGTACAAGAGTGCCATTGACTCTTCCCTCCAGGAAGAAATTGCTAATATAATCCCCCTCCAGCTTCACTCTTCTCCCTACTGGTTTTCTGTAAAAATCACTGAATCATTTTTTTAATAATGGCTTTTAAGTTATACTTTAAAATTAAGAAACGTTTTCTTGAAGAAGCCACAGAAAGAAGAGAGGTCCTCACTGGAGCTTATACAGTGTAGGGCAGCTAAAGAGCACACAGCAGGGAGCCAAGTGACCCCAGGATGTAAGATCCCAGGGGATCAAACAGCTCTGGAGAAAGCCTTCAGAATTTCGCATACTGTTAAACTGGCAAAGGTTTAAGCCAATCTGCCCTAGACCTTGAGGGGCAGGTAGGTCTCAGGTTGGCATCTAGATAAAAAAGCCATCTCACTCAATTCTCGTAATACCTCCATGGGGAAGATTCTATTGTCAGCTGCATTCTGAAGATGAGGAACTTTAGACCCAGAATCATTCCCAAGGTCACATATCTAGTAATAAATTGCAGGGCAGGACTACATTACAAATTCCAACAGTTGGTACAATCTCAACCAGTACAACATAAACTTTGCCTCATATTTTGAGATTGAATACTTGCATAGCCAAATCCTTCCCACCATTTAAGTTTAGTTTTCCTTCCCCAAACTACACTGATCTCTCTCTCTGAGATTCCACATTCTTCACTGACTCTACAGCCCCTTCTCTTCAGCACTTAAACATGATCCGATCTTGCCCATCTTTGTAACAAAGAAGCTTCTTCGACTATGTTTTCCTAATTCTTTTTTCTCATATTCAAATGTCTTGAAATGCTGTCTGTATTTTTTCTCTGCTCTCTCTTTTTTTCATTCACTTTTCTCCTGCTGCATCTGCCTGTTTTCTCTACCTAGATGGGTGATGGCCTCCTAATCCCAAAACTCAGTAGACACCATCAGCCTTCACTTTATTTTCTTTCTCTGCAGCATCTGACACTCTTCCCAAAGCCCCACCTCTGTCTCTGTGGCACCTCTTAGATTTGATTTTATACATGCATCTCTGACCCTCTGTCTGTCTCCTTCCTATATTCCTCTTTTTCTAGTCATTCCTAAAATGGTAATGTGTTCATTTGTTTCTGCTACTCTCAACCTCTACCTGGGGTACTTATCCCAGAGTCTATAGATCAGCCTCATATGGTGGTAAGGGAGCCTCCTGAAACTGACGCAAATTATTTTGCATATGTACATTTTCTCTCATTCAGTATTATTTATTTCCATAAATATTTATGGATAATCTGCATTGTGCTAGGCATTCTTCTAGGTCCTTGAAATAAAGCAATTAAAAAAAACCCACAAAGATACCTGTGAACTTATAATAAGCAGTAAGTTATGAACAAAATAAATAAATAAATAATATAATGTTTGAAGACATCAAAAGCTACAGAAAAAAAAAAAAGGTAAAAGGGATCACAAGGACCAGGGGAGTGGGGGGCAGGCAGCTGGTAATCCTAAATAGGGTAGTTAGGGTAGATTTCATTGAGAAGATAATGGTTAATCAAAGACTTGAAAGATGTGAAGAGTTAGCCATGTATATAACAAGTAAGGCAGAAGGAACAGCAAGTACAAAGGTCCTAAGGCATGTGCATGTTTGAGATACCCAAGGAACAGCAAAGGAGCAAAGGGAGCATACATAGTAAAGGATGAACTCAGAAAGGTGATGATGACTCAGGTCATGTAGGGATTTTTAGATCGTTATAGCACTTTTATGCTGAGTGAAATAAGGAGCCATTATAGGGTTCTGAGCTTAGAAGGTTTGCAATCAAGCTTATGATTTAAAAGGATCACTCTGGCTAGTATACTCAGCATGGATGTAAAGAGGCAGAGGTAAAGTCAGGGAGACCAGTCAAGAGGTTATTGCAGTTATCCACACGAGATGTTGGTGGTTTGGACAAGGATGGGAATGATGATGTGTGAGAAGTGTTCACTTCCCTATTATGTTTGGAAGTTATATCCAACAGTATTTTCTAATAAACCAGATACAGGATATGAGAAATAAAAGAGTTAAGCACAACTCAAGATTTTTGGCTCTAGCATCTGGTAGAACAGAGCTGCCATCAACTGAGATGAGGAAGTCTGTGGGTAGATAATGTTGAGAGGGGAGGAAGTGTCAGGAGGTCAGTTCTGGACTTGTAAAGTGTGAAATATCTATTACACATCTAAGTGGAAATATTGAGCAAGTAGTTGAATATACAAGTCTGTATTCAGGAGGATGGTCTAGACAGAAGTCATAAATTTGGGAGACATTAGCATATAACCAGTATTTAAAACTAAGTAACAGGATGACATGACTAAGGAATTGGGTTTTGATGGGGAATAGAACAGAACCAAAAATTGAGATCTAGGGTACTCAAATATTAAGAGGTAAGACACGAGAAAAGACAATTTAGAAGCAGCAACAGCAATGTTGGAGAAAAACAAAGAAGGCTGGATGCCAAAGGAAGTATCCAGAGGAGGGAGTCATCAACTATGTCAAGTGCTACTTAGAGGGACAATGAGACCTGAAATGGATTTGACCACATGGAGGCTGATGGTCAATTTGATAAGAGCAGTTTTGGTGGAATGGAAAAGATGAGGGCCTAATTGGAGGAGGATTAAGGATGAACAAAAGGAGAATTAGAATTCTGCAGCAAAGAGGAGCAAAAATGATGGTGAAAAGAGTTATTTTTAAAATGGAGAACTATTTCAGTTTGTGTGCTGGTGGGAATGATTGAGCAAAGAGTGAAAAACTGATGAGATAAGAGAGAAAATTGCTGCAGTGATGTCTTTGTGTAGGCAAGATGATAAAGGACCTAATGTACACACATTTGGAATGTCTGGTTTGCAATAGGAGCATGAAGAATTTATTTATGATAATGGACAAGAAAGCAGAGTATGTGTGCTGGATCTGATAGATGTTATAGAGGATTCTGTAGATGTTTTCATGTAAATTATCCAATTATCTAATTTTCTCACTGAAATAGAAAGGAAATTCATCTCTTAAAAGTGAGGACGGGATTGGGGTGAGGTCATCTAGTGTAATAAGAGAGAAAGAAATCTTACCTGGTTGCCAGGCAGCTCTTGAAGGACCCACTTGCAATCCAAGGTCAAGAATGTTAAAATGAGACCAATCAATAAAGTTGTGTGTTCTTTCCAACCACAGTCAGTTGCACAGGTTTAGGCACTTATAGTGGACAAAGGGTTGGATGTAACCAGTGCTATTGTTTATCAAGTAAGTGCAATGAAGCAAGAGGGAGTAGGAAAGTGATTAGAAGTATTGACCATAAATTTAAGGTGTACAAGCAGGGATCATGAACAAATGAAGGAATAAGTTATAGTGAAAAAAATGGTGAAACACTACTTAATGAAAAGTATGTAAATATGGAACTGTTGGACCTGGTGGGGTAGACACATCATTGGAATTAATATACTAGAGGAAGTAAGCTGTCAATATAGGAAGTAGTGGTCAGAGAGTGGAATGAATGAAATTAAGATTCTGGAGGGGTTGGATGTATTGAGAGTGACAATGTCTAGAGTATGATCATGTGAGTGATCAGGTTGTCAAAGAATTTAATACTTACAAACTGGTGAAGATCCACGTTTCCACATCGTTTCCACATTAACTACCCTGGCTCTAAATATTGCATGTTTTGAAATGATTTTCTGTTTGTACAATCAGCTTAGATACTCTCTGTTGGCTGTCCCCACTTAGATGTGGAACAAGTACCTCAAATAGAACACGTCCCGGGGTGAACTCATCATTTTACCCTTCCCCTGCCCCTCCACCAGTAGAACCAGAAAATGCTGTCATTTATTTAATCTACCTAAGGCAGACACAAGGACTTACTAGACTCCTTTCCCAACCAGCAACATTAAAATAATTAACAACCTTTGTTGGTTTAATCTCATGAATCTATAATTTTTAACATCTTTATTGGACTATAATTGCTTTACAATGGTGTGTTAGTTTCTGCTGTATAACAAAGTGAGTCAGCTATACATATATCCCCATATCCCCTCCCTCTTGCTTCTCCCTCCCTCCCTCCTGCTTCTCCCTCCCTCCCTCCCTATCCCACCCCTCTAGGTGGTCACAAAGCACCGAGCTGATCTCCCCGTGCTATGCGGCTGCTTCCCAGTAGCTATCTATCGTGAATCTATATGTTAAACTGTCTTTTTTCTCCAGTCCCACTTCCACCATCTGGAATGCATACCCTTACCATGTCAAAACTGGATTACTGCAGTAACTTCCCATCCTCTTTGCTCTGGTTTTGTCCATTTTCAAACCCATCTTCCATATTCCTTTGGGAGTATTATTTCTAAAATGCAAACCTCCTTAAAGTGTTTCACTGGAGGAGGATTTCAGGACAAAATCCACCCTCCTTTAGCAAAGCTAGGCAGCTGCGTATTATCTCGTGCTGCCTAACTCCAGCCTTGAATTCCCCTACCTGCCCCACCCCACATTCAGCTGGCACTCCAGCCACATCGAATTACAACCAATTTCTCCAAGACACTCTCCTTATTCATAAATCTTCACCTCTGAAAGTACTCTTCTGTCTTCCAGAAATGCTCAGCCCCTTCCCAACACCTTCTTCACCTCCTTAACTATGGCTCATCCTTCATAGTGAACTCAAGCAGGTCCTCTTCCCAAAAGCCTTCTCAGAGGTCATTAGTGGGTTTAGGATCTCATTATATGTCCCCAAAGCCTCCTGTTGATGAATGGATAAAGAAGATGTGGCACATATATACAGTGGAATATTACTCAGCCATAAAAAGCAACAAAATTGAGTTATTTGTAGTGAGGTGGATGGACCTAGAGTCTGTCATACAGAGTGAAGTAAGTCAGAAAGAGAAAAACAAATACTGTATGCTAACGCATGTATATGGAATCTAAAAAAAATGGTACTCATGAACCTAGTGGCAGGGCAGAGAATGGACTTGAGGACACAGGGTCTAGGGGGAAGGGGAAGCTGGGGCGAAGTAAGACTAGCATAGCATGGACATATATACTCTACCAAATGTAAAATAGATAGCTAGTGGGAAGCAGCTGCATAGCACAGGGAGATCAGCTCCGTGCTTTCTGGTGACTTAGAAGGGTGGGGTAGGGAGGGTGGGAGGGAGATGCAAGAGGGAGGGGATAGGGGGATATATGTATACATATAGCTGATTCACTTCATTATACAGCAGCAAC
>NC_041223.1:19934830-19940098 GCF_002837175.3 Physeter macrocephalus | reverse complement strand
AGTGGGATATATGTATGCATATGGCTGATTCACTTTGTTGTACAACAGAAACTAGCACAGCATTGTGAAGCAATTATACTCCAATAAAGATGTATAAAAAAAAAGACTTTCTCATATTGTAAATTAGTTATTTTTAATTTGCCTTTCTCCCCTCTGAACTGTGAACTCGTTGAGGGCAGAACATTGTTTTTTTAGTCAAACTTCCCATACTTCTTAACATAATATCTGAGTACACAATAGGTAAACAGTATGGGCTTTCTGAATGAATGATTGGCACTTAATTGAATCCTACTGTTATGGTGGTTGAAGTATATGTTCACATCCTGGGATCCCAGTTACATGAAAATTCCTAAGAATAGCAATTATTTTGTAGTCCCCAAAGTATATAGAAAACTATTGGCATAGATAAGGTACAATGGATTGGTTTCATTCAGCTACAGCAAATATTTGGCTCTTGGCTCAGTATCTACCTTTCTGGCAATTGGACAAAATTGTTTTTCTACATCAAATTTACATGAAACAAAGAAGCACGTGTATTTGATGACTGAAATAAAATACCAAAGCTTCTAAAATGAAATCTTCTATTTTTTTGCAAGCAAATTGCATGAGGTTATCTTAACGATGTGATAAATTTGGCAAAAGACTCCAGAGAAGGAAAACTTCCAAACAAAAGGAAATAATCATCACTTTGATGTTAAAAAAAGGAATTAAATTCTCTGACTTTGTGCCATTGCCTAATTGCAGCAAATCACCTTCACTTACTTAGCCAACGGTTCTTGGCTTCCAGCAGCTCCTCCCCCAGCAAACCAGTCGCAAGCAGGCAGCAGCTGCGACCAGGAGCTCAGCTGCCCTCCAGCACCAGCTCCCCTGTTTCTGCCTTTCTCCTGATCAAGACCTGCAATGGGATTCCAGTAGAGGGACCAGTATGGGTGTGAACCATCTAGGATATACCCTCTAGATCCACAAATGGAATATATTATCAGAAACAGGAGAATGACGGAGCAATTGAATAGCAGGCTGTTAAGGTCTATCACTGGAGCTTTGTTTTACTTCATTCACCGTTATGGAATTTCTGGTTAGTACATGCTTGATGCCGAACTGTGCTGAGCAGGCAACAGGGTGCACAGCAGAAGACACTGAAGAAGAAGTGCAGGGACAGAAAATGTGTGGTTTAGAGTCAGGCAGACGTGAGCTGGAATCTCAGCTCGGCGTTTGACTCACCACCCACGTTACTGTATGTCAGTTAGCCTGTTTGAGCCTGGATTTCTTCATCTATAAAATAAAGATTATATCTCCCAGAAAGGGCTGTTGTGAAGAGGTACTGAGATCACACATAGAAGGTGCCTAAGAAGGAGCTTGACAGAGTTGACAATTAACAAAGGAGACCTGTTCTCCCAAGGAGTGTACAATTCACTTGGGAGACAGAAATTTACATAATTTACCATGATAAAATGTTACAAATATTATTAAGCAAACCCTATGGTTTGAAACACGATAATAATTCATCCTGCTGGATGGGGTGGTAGGACGACGTTACAACCAAGCCTCTGGATTTTGCTGTCTGACTCTAGCACTGACCTGTTCACCCCATAACCATCAGCTGACAAACAGGCTCTGGTAGCTCTGTCATAAAAGTAAATAAATCTTCCTTTGACCTCACACCCCCCTCCAGCTACTTGCTCCTCTCTCTCCCCTTCACAGCAAAACTTATGGGAATATTTGCTGCATCCACCTCCCGTTTTCTCTTCAACACACTCCCATCTGGCTGACGTCCTGTCCACTGAAATGACAAGTTGCTTCCACTTTGGCCACTCTTTTCAGGCTTTGTACCATCTCTTCCTCCCCTGCCAGGGTCCAAGACAGGTCCTCTTCTTTCTTCCCTGAATTTTCTCCTTTAGATGGTCTCATCTAGTCCCTTGACTTTAAACACAATTTAGTCACTGATGATTCCCAGATCTACATCTTCAGCCCAACTCTTTCTAGAGCACCAAAAATCTTTTCCACCCAGCTGCTGATTCAGCCGACCACACCGATGGGCTTCCTGAACTTAACAGTTCTAACACAGCTACTGACCCCACCAAACCTCCCCCACAAAACAAAAAATACCTGCTTCTTTCTTATTCTTTCCTGTCTTGTAAATGTTAATACCACAGTCGGTCACCTTTGATTGCCCTTGTTCCTTCACCTCCTGTTTCTGATCCGTCATCGAGGCCTGTTGACTCTACCTCCTTGTTCGTTTCCCTCTGTGTCCACTGCAACCACCATCGCCCAAGCCACAGCCAGCCCTCACCTAGACCACTGCAAGAGCCTCTTAACTCATCTATAGCTTCCCATTCTTCCTCCCTCCTCTCTCCACAAAGTCTCCACTAGTCTCCACCAAGCAGTTCATGTGATTTCATAAAACGCACTCCCCTTTTTCACAGCCTACCATGTCTTCCCATTTCACTTGGGAAAAAACCTCAGTGCCTTACCGTAACCTCAGAAGCCTTGCACTGTCTGGCCCCATGAACCTCTCTTCCCCTCCTGCCTTTCTCCAGTTCCCTCACTATGCCCCAGGCACAAAGGGCTTCTTTCCATTTCTCAAATGCACCAGTTTATTCCTGTTTAGGGGAAAAACTAAATTTGTTCTTTGCTGTATGCCGCACTCTCCTCCCAATCTCTGAATGGCTGAGTCTTTCTCATGGTTCAGGTATCAGCTCAAATGCACCCCCCTCAGAAAGGTGACTCCTCGACAGCCCATTATAGAGAAGCCTTGCACCACCCCCATCACTGTCTAGTATGTTACCTGTTCTGTCTTCTTCACAACACTAATTCCTTTTCAAATTATGTTATTCGTGTCCTGGTTTATTGTTTATCTCTATCCCTCTAAAATTTGAGAGAGAACGGATTTTTTAAATTAATTTTTAAGTAATTTTTATTGGAGAGACTGGATCTTGAGCTGCTTTGTTTATTGCTGTATGTCCAGTGCATGGATCAGTGTGTGGCACTTGACAAGCATTCACACAATATTTGTTGAATAAATTAACACAGTTTTGGAAGAGTTTGGTAAGAGGACTTATTGGATTGACTAATTAAATCTTAAGGGGGGTGGAGGGTTGAATAGATAGAGCACAGAGGACTTTTAGGGCACTGAAACTACTCTGTATGATACTATAAGGGTGGACACATGTCATTATACATTTCTCCAAACCCATAGAATATACAACGTCAAGAGTGAATCCTAATGTAAACTATGAGCTTCGGATGATAATGATGTGTCAATGTAGGTTCACCAGTTGTAATAAATGTACCACTCCGGTAGGGTATGCTGTTAATGGAAGAGGCTATGCATGTATGGGGGCAGAGAGTATATGGGAAATCTCTGTAACTTCTGCTCAGTTTTGCTGTGAAGCTAAAAGTGGTCTAAGAAATAAAGCCTACTAAAAGCATTTAAAAATTTAAAAAAAATTTTAACTATAATATTCTTTATGATTTCACTTACTTATGCCCCCTTATTCCACTTGCAAATGTAATTGAGAATCTGCTGAATGGTAAAAGCATCGCTTATGTTAAAATGATTTTACTCATAGATCATCTTTGTGCTTCTGCAAGAGTAGTGCTCAGTTACTGGTAAGCAATAAAGGCAAAATTAGGGGTGCCAGGGTACCTCACCCACCTCTGAAAGGAATCATACACAAAACAATATCCTTGAGGCACTTCTCTACCTTGAGTGAGGGTGAGGGCACGTATTATCCTGAAACTCTTTTTTCTTTAAATTTAATTTTATTTTTTTTTATACAGCAGGTTCTTATTAGTCATCAATTTTATACACATAAGTGTATACATGTCATTCCCAATCTCCCAATTCATCACACCATTACCCCCATCCCCCCGCTGCTTTCCCCCTTGGTGTCCATACTTTTGTTCTCTACATCTGTGTCTCTATTTCTGCCCTGCAAACCGGTTCATCTGTACCATTTTTCTAGGTTCCACATATATGCGTTAATATGCGATATTTTTTTTTCTTTCTGATTTACTTCACTCTGTATTACAGTCTCTAGATTCATCCATGTCTCTACAAATGACCCAATTTCGTTCCTTTTAATGGCTGAGTAATATTCCATTGTATATATGTGCCACATCTTCTTTATCCATTCATCTGTCGATGGGCATTTAGGTTGCTTTCATGACTGGTTATTGTAAATTGTGTTGCAATGAACATTGGGGGGCATGTGTCTTTTTGAATTATGATTTTCTCAGGGTATATGCCCAGTAGTGGGGTTGCTGGGTCATGTGGTAGCTCTGTTTTTAGTTTTTTAAGGAACCTCCAAACTGTTCTCCATAGTGGCTGTATCAATTTACATTCCCACCAGCAATACAAGAGGGTTCTCTTTTCCCCACACCCTCTCCAGCATCTGTTGTTTGCAGATTTTCTGAAGATGCCCATTCTAACTGGTGTGAGGTGGTACCTCACTGTAGATTTGATTGCATTTCTCTAATAATTAGTGATGTTGAGCAGCTTTTCATGTGCTTCTTGGCCATCTGCATGTCCTCTTTGGAGAAATGTCTATTTAGGCCTTCTGCCCATTTTTTGATTGGATTGTTTGTTTTTTTAATACTGAGCTGCATGAGCTGTTTATATCTTTTGGAGATTAATCCTTTGTCTGTTGATTTGTTTGCAAATATTTTTTCCCATTCTGAGGGTTGTCTTTTTGTCTTGTTTGTAGTTTCCGTTGCTTTGCAAAAGCTTTTACATTTCATTAGGTCCCTTTGTTTATTTTTGTTTTTATTTCCATTACTCTAGGAGGTGAGTCAAAAAGGATCTTGCTGTGATTTATGTCAAAGAGTGTTCTTCCTATGTTTTCCTCTAAGAGTTTTATAGTGTCTGGTCTTACATTTAGGTCTCTGATCCATTTTGAGTTTATTATTTATTTTTTTATTTTTTGTGGTAGGCAGGCCTCTCACTGCTGTGGCCTCTCCCGTTGCAGAGCACAGGCTCTGGACGTGCAGGCTCAGCGGCCATGGCTCACAGGCCCAGCCCCTCCTCAGCATGTGGGATCTTCCCGGACCAGGGCATGAACCCACGTCCCCTGCATCGGCAGGTGGACTCTCAACCACTGCACCACCAGGGAAGCCCTGAGTTTATTTTTATGTATGGTGTTAGGGAGTGTTCTAATTTCATTCTTTTACATGTAGCTGTCCAGTTTTCCCAGCACCACTTATTGAAGAGACTGTCTTTTCTCCATTGTATATCCTTGCCTCCTTTGTCATAGATTAGTTGACCATAAG
>NC_041223.1:19933649-19934572 GCF_002837175.3 Physeter macrocephalus | reverse complement strand
TTGATTCTTCCAATCCAAGAACATGGTATATATCTCCATCTGTTGGTATCATCTTTAATTTCTTTCAACAGTGTCTTAGTTTTCTGAATACAGGTCTTTTATCTCCCTAGGTAGGTTTATTCTTAGGTATTTTATTCTTTCTGTTGCAATGGTAAATGGGAGTGTTTCCTTAATTTCTCTTTCAGATTTTTCATCATTAGTGTATAGGAATGCAAGAGATTTCTCTGCATTAATTTTGTATCCTGCAACTTTACCAAATTCATTGATTAGCTCTAGTAGTTTTCTGGTGGCATCTTTAGGATTCTCTATGTATAGTATCATGTCATCTGCAAACAGTGACAGTTTTACTTCTGCTTTTCCAATTTGTATTCCTTTTATTTCTTTTTCTTCTCTAATTGCCGTGGCTGGGACTTCTAAAACTATGATGAATAATAGTGGCGAGAGTGGACATTCTTGTCTTGTTCCTGATCGTAGAGGAAATGCTTTCAGTTTTTCACCACCGAGAATGATGATTGCTGTGGGTTTGTCGTATATGGCCTTTATTATGTTGAGGTAGGTTCCCTCTATGCCCACTTTCTGGAGAGTTTTTATCATAAATGGGCATTGAATTTTGTCAAAAGTTTTTCTTCATCTATTGAGATGATCATATGGTTTTTCTTCTTCAATTTATTAATATGGTATATCACATTGATTGATTTGTGTATATTGAAGAATCCTTTCATCCCTGGGATAAATCCCACTTGATCATGGTGTATGATCCTTTTAATGTGTTGTTGGATTCTGTTTGCTAGTATTTTGTTGAGGATTTTTGCATCTATATTCATCAATGGTATTGGTCTATAATTTTCTTTTTTTGTAGTATCTTTGTCTGGTTTTGGTACCAGGGTGATGGTGGCCTCATAGAATGAGTTTGGGAGTGTTGC
>NC_041223.1:19932257-19933423 GCF_002837175.3 Physeter macrocephalus | reverse complement strand
GTGTTGTAACTTCTCCTTTTTCATTCCTAATTTTATTGATTTGAGTCCCCTCCCTCTTTTTCTTGATGAGTCTAGCTAATGGTGTAACAATTTTGTTTATCTTCACAAAGAACCAGCTTTTAGTCTTATTGATCTTTGCTATTGTTTTCTTTGTTTCTATCTATTTCATTTTTTTCTGCTCTGATCTTTATGATTTCTTTCCTTCTGCTAACTTTGGGTTTTGTTTGTTCTTCTTTCTCTAGTTCCTTTAGGTGTAAGGTTAGATTGTTTGAGATTTTTCTTGTTCTTGAGGTAGGCTTGTACAGCTATAAACTTCCCTCTTAGAACTGCTTTTGCTGCCTCCCATAGGTTTTGGATCGTCTTGTTTTCATTATCATTTGTCTCTAGGCATTTTTTAATTTTCTCTTTGATTTCTTCAGTGATCTCTTGGTTATTTAGTAAAGTATTGTTTAGCCTCCATGTGTTTGTGTTTTTTACGTTTTTTCCCTGTAATTGCTTTCTAATCTCATAGCGTTTTGGTCAGAAAAGATGCTTGATATGATTTCAATTTTCTTAAATTTACTGTGGCTTGATTTGTGACCCAAGATGTGATCTATCCTGGAGAATGTTCTGTGCACACTTGAGAAGAAGGTGTAATCTTCTCTTTTCGGATGGAATGTCCTATCAATATCAATTAAATCTATCTGGTCTATTGTGCCATTTAAAGCTTGTGTTTCTTTATTTATTTTCTGTTTGGATGATCTGTCCATTGGTGTAAGTGACGTGTTAAAGTCCCGCACTATTATTGTGTTACTGTCGATTTCCTCTTTTATAGCTGTTAGCAGTTGCCTTAGTTCTAGGTCTTTTTCTTCTCTTGTGTTTCCCACTTAGATAAGTTCCTTTAGCATTTGTGGTAGAGCTGGTTTTGTGGTGATGAATTCTCTTAGCTTTTACTTGTCTGTAAAGCTTTTGATTTCTCCGTGGAATCTGAATGAGATCCTTGCCGGGTAGAGTAACCTTGGTTGTAGGTTCTTCTCTTTCATCATTTTAATTATATCATGCCACTCCCTTCTGGCTTGTAGAGTTTCTGCTGAGAAATTAGCTCTTAACCTTATAGAAGTTCCCTTGTATGTTATTTGTCGTTTTTCTCTTGCTGCTTTCAATAATTTTTCTTTGTCTTTAATTTT